>NW_022987648.1:260000-313018 GCF_902827165.1 Trematomus bernacchii
ACACACGCTATTGTGGCTGGACGCTGGCTAGTGCCCTACACACGCACGCACGCACGCATGCACACACACACACACACTCTATTGTGGCTGGACGCTGGCTAGTGCCGCCCTACACACACGCACGCACACACACACACACACGCTATTGTGGCTGGACGCTGGCTAGTGCCGCCCTACACGCACACACACACACACGCTATTGTGGCTGGACGCTGGCTAGTGCCGCCCTACACACACGCACGCACACACACACGCTATTGTGGCTGGACGCTGGCTAGTGCCCTACACACGCACGCACAGGCGCACACACAAACACACTCTATTGTGGCTGGACGCTGGCTAGTGCCGCCCTACACACACACGCACGCACACACACACGCTATTGTGGCTGAACGCTGGCTAGTGCCCTACACACACACGCACACACACACCCACCTTGTTTTTCCCGCTCATGGCCTGCACCTTGACGTGGTGAGTGGGCTTTCAACCAAGCCAGGCCACACCGTTGAAAACATTTAAGCTATTTTAGATTTACTTTGACTGTGTGACTCTGAAGTCTATGTTTTGTAATGCAAACAGAAATCATGTCTATGTATACTTTGTACCTGATAACATGCTTAATCCTATAAATATGACGTTTACACATTCTGCAAATGTGCTCTGTATTTCTAACAAAGATAAACTAGTTCTTGCTACCTTGGTCTAGTTAAATACTATACTGGACTCGTGAAAAATACTGGAAGACAAGATTTACTTTTAGGAAGGATTGCTCTACTTATTATCGTGTTTACAATAGTTGAGATTGTGCATTGTGATACACCACAAAGGGAAGGGGGTTGTGTCTGTGTTTAGGGTTCCTGCAGTTTTTTAACGGAAAGCACACAAGTTCAGAGGAATAAGCTGTTACCCACAACCTGCAATATAATTAATCAAGCAAAATTAAAGGATAACAAACTCCAGTTATATCATTCCATATTAATAAATAATATTACATGCAAATGACATTTCCTGTAGGATGCTGAACCCACCTCTCCCCTCTGCCCCCATTGGACCTGGATCTTAACAACCTCCCCCCCCCCCCACACACACATAATATATTTATTGTTGTGCCTTTTTATTTGCTCGTATTATGATGGGATATGGTTTAATTTAGTAAATGGTTGTGCGTTGTGTGTGAAAAATGTATATCTCTAAAAAGTGTGTTGGTGTATGATCACATTTGTATATGAAAATGTCTGAAGTTAATAAATACATTCTCAGTGTTCAAGTCAATCACTGACGATGCTTACGATATCATAAGCATCCAACAGTGAATATAAATATAAAATCTAAGTGTTAATGATTGTCAGTAGAGATGGGATGGCAGAAGGTGCTATATATATATATATATATATATATAATTCCAAAGCTGGTAAAGACCTTTCAAATTTAGCAATAATAGTCATATAAGAAAAGTACTGATCTAATAACAGAGATTTGTTCTTGAATCAACTTTTTTATGGAACATTTATGTAATTTTATTTCATTTTAAATAAAATGAAAGACATTCACAGTTAATGTAATTAGATATGCATTATTAATGCCATACATTTTTAAACGTAATTAGATATACATTATTAATGCCATACATCTTTGCATAAATATTTATTCAGTATGATAGCTGTCTAACAGAAGTTAAATCCATTTCTCACTTATTCTGACAATGTACTTAACCCCAAATAAAAGAACCCAATAAAAATAGTTGTTAAATAATAGTGAAGTCACGTTGTAATAACAATAACTCATCTCTCTCGGTTTTTTGAGTTTTCTTTGTGTGCTTTGCCAAACGCCACTGTATCAAGTGTCCTAGTTGGTTTGCCGTACGGAGTTGTGCAATATGGCGGACCATCTCGCACATGCGCAGTACAGATCGGGCAGGAGGACGGATCAATATGGTCTAGCTGCGGCCACGGACAGTACACGACACTACACGACACGCCCACTACACGACACGCCCACCTGACACGACACTACGGTGGCTGAGAGACATTACCGTACATGGCAGATTAAAAGCGAATTGACGACACTTATTATTATTGAGATCGTACATGGCAGATTCAAAACTAATTGCAAATGTTATTGTAGCATTTTAAGCAACTATTAGGCAAATAAATTAATAACCTAGTCTATCCGTTTGAGACACAACAGTATAACTTTCAACCCAAATCATTTTGTCAACAAACGGTGGTTTAGTCAACTTTTTTTTAATATATAAAATAGGTATTAATGAGATGATCTATTGATTATGTTTGTCTAACTGCTACACATGTATTTTATACATAAATGTAGATATTTGTGAACATCTAAATATAGTTGTTAAAGGTTTTAAGATATACATTATCACATCATGGGGTCATTAAGGAACAAATTAGGAGGGCCAGTCAGGCCACTAATGAGCTCAATCATTCACATGTATTATTACTTTATAAATTAAAAGTACTAGGGGTCTATTACAAAACCTTTGAAGGAATCGCATAAATTAAAATAAATGTATGGCAAGTATGATCAAATTAACATAATGTCAAGATATAGCCAATAGACAATCAACATGCTTTGAATATAAAGGAAGAAGAACAATAAACAGATGAACATTTAGGTTTTATGTGTAAATTGTGAACAAACCATCTTAATACAACTGGCAGTCTAAGACAGCAAACTAAGCTTCTTTAACTGCTGCTAGAACACTGTTTTACCATGGGTTATTTCTAACAAGACCAAAAAGATATACAAGGCTTCCAAAACAGAAGAAACCAACTCAATACAGTATTTTAATTTCCTTCAAAACGACAAAAGCACTAATAAAAACCAAATAACAATAACATAAAGGAAAAGTAATTGAAGTGGTTGCCTGTTGTAAATACCTTGGTATCTGGCTTGATGATTGTCTCTTCTCTAATAAGTCAAAGATATGTTTACTGTATATTATAAAAATGCTTGTCATGTAGGCATACTGGAGATGGGAAGGCTTTAGTCAGTGTTGTAGCTGAGATTCTTACCGTTCCAATGATGTATTAATAATAACTTGGATTTATATAGCGCCTTTCATGAGACCCAAGGTCGCTTTAAAAAGAACAGGAGTAGAAACAAACATAACAAAAGGCAGTTAGACGAACAGTTAGACAGACAACACAAATAGATTTGGGGCCAAAGACCTTGGCAGACTTGAGGGCCCTTTTGAAGGCGTCAAGCGTGGGGATGTTGCAGATCTCCGCAGGGAGAGCGTTCCAGAGAGTGGGGGCTGCCATACTGAAGGCTCTGTCCCCGAAGGATCGCAGGTTGGTGCGGGGGGCCAGAGTCTGAAGACCGCAGGTTCCGGGGTAGGGCATGTGGGAATTGTATTGATTTGATACAAGCAAGCCAGTGTTTCATTGTGTACTTTCAACTACAGTATATGGTCCGGCAAGTTCAGCATGCACTGCATTCACTGTGATGAATATACAATAAGACACTGATACCGTTTTCCTCAATGAACATTTATTGAACAGAACATCATGTGAAAAATGTTCCTTTTTAGTTGTAGGCTACAAAAACAACATGTTGTGGTTTTGCGCTTTGACATCAAAATGTTGGGGGCTGTGGAAATATTGTGCCATGTTGCTGCAGCAGCCGGAGCCATCACTGGAGCGGCCGTCGGAGCCATCACTGGAGCGGCCATCACTGGAGCGGCCATCACTGGAGCGGCCATCACTGGAGCGGCCGTCGGGGCCATCACTGGAGGAGTCGTTGTGGTTGCTGGGGCCGCCGCCAACGTAGTTGGATGTTCAGTGCAGCAGTTTTTAAAGTGACTAATAAACATCTCCTTTCTCCCAATGATTCTTGGGCAAAAGCCACAGTGATAATGGCTGCTGGCCACTCATTTGAGATGGCATTTATAAACATTATAACCTAAAAAAAAGAGACAGAAAGTGGTTTAGAGGATTCTAGAAACAAACCAACATGAATTTCTTGTAAATATGCAATTTGAAACAAGGTGTTTGTGCGAGAGCAATAAATAATCATGTCACCAACAATAATATTTTTGCCTATAAACTGATTTTTTGCAGATTGAATGTGTGATTATGCTCATATTGTGCCTACCCCAAATAAGGATATTTTTCCAGCATTATTAACACTTCATAACCTGAATATAAATCTAATTTTTAATGTTCAATTTATAATTCAAAATGAATTTACACCAAGGATGTCCTGGGGCACAGAAATAACACATGTATCCATAATGTGTGAGGCATTAAACACATCTAACAAGTAACATGTAATGTAATGTGATGAAGTATACAATGATCATATAGAATTATAGATGTACTTACCTCCATATTTCACAAGTGCCCTCTGGTGGCTCTGCAAATGAGCCATCAGACCAGGGTATGACCCGGTCCTTTCACAAAATGGACACTGGAAGGTGTCCGAGTCCAATTTGTTGAGCTCTGGGCGTGCTCCATCACGGAGTGTTGTGTTGTTTGTCTATAGGTGAATAAAATAGAATACAATTTCAGTGACTTTAATATTGGAAATAGTTAACTCCTTAAACAAGCAGCAATGGACTGGCCTGTATAATCCTATGGGACAAAGCTGGTCATACTTCCTCACTTTCAGAAGGTAACCCTTTAACTGCCAGCGCCACCATTTGGTAGAGCACATTTTGTGTCTTGATATCTTGTTGAAAAAAAAAAAAAGTTTAACTCCATCTGATTCAGCCAGCTCTACCTTTTTGGTTGACATGTTATGCACAAAACAACCTCTAGATGTCACTGTGGTTCGAACAGAAAGCCCTTCAGCTAGTTTAAATCTTTATATATACGGTCTATGGTTTAAATGTCAGGCCTACAGCAGGCCTACAGCATGGCCACAAACCCCATGCCATTATGGCGCATTTCCATTGCAGCGCGTAGCTCGCTTTAAGCGTGCCATGTCGTGCCGTCCCCTTTTTTGGTTGTGCTTCCACTAGGCCTCGTTCCGGCGCGGCACGGCGCGGGGCCACTTTTTCCCCTCTTTTCTGGCCCTAGAAAATTGTGGTTCTATCGGGGCCAACAAACAGGGCTGAGTCGGGCTGAGTATGCTAAACTAGAGAGAGGAGCGCTGGCAAGAGGGCTAGAACTACAACAAGATGGACATATTTGACCGTGATTTAATTGTAATACACGTTTCAAAATGATGCCGAAGTAACAACATACTGATACCGGTTAGTAAAAACCATGAATTAATGCTTTGTCAAGTCTGCAGACAGACGGCAGGCGAAAAACCTTTTAAAATTCGTGTTTTTCTAGATGGAGATTGGCTAAGCTAACGCAGTATATGCCCCGACCGTCCACACTCACAACAACGGCCTATACAGACATAAATACAGCAGCGACTGTATTCACCATGACACAGGCAGTCTGTGGTGTGTACTTGTTTAACTTTTGTCGAGTTTCTGAACATATATAAGGAGCTGTGAGCTCTGAGTGCTCACAGCTAACGGCTGTGTTGTGTTTCTGGATTTCTCATTGAAGATGACGTCACGGCTCCGCCTACACTGCGTTACTATAGTAACTACCCCAGTTCCTAAACTGTAATGGAAGCGCAGCATGAAGTGAGTCGGCCCTGTTAAGGCCCAACGTGGCCAAGCCGTACCGAGCCGTACCGAGTGTGGCCGAGGCCGACCGTGTAGTGGAAATGCGCCATAAAAACAGAGGCCTGATTGCATCCACCTGGGTTACTTGGCTCTACCCAATAACTATATATCATTTAACTTTAAACCACACTTAAAATAATAATATAATTATACATATGTGCATGTCAGTATAGCAGCTAATACATGTTTTTTTTTTAAAACATTCAAATGTGAAAGACACCTTCAATGAATATTTAAAATCAGATTCTTGTAAAAATGCGAGTACATGCATTGTTCCATCTGTCAAGCTAAAATATATACATATATCTTAGCTCTTAGCTTGACATGCTAACTGAACGAGCATGTTCAGTTAGCATATATGCTAACTGAACGTCGAGCATGTCAAGCTAAGAGCTAAGATATATATATATTTATATGTATTCCATTCCTTTACATTTAATATTTAAAATACAAATTAGCTAAATAAACACAATTACACTGCGCTAAACAGCCACATCGACAAACAAACGAGAACCTAAATAGTATGTAATTATATCTAAAACCACAATACGTTAATTACCTGTACTCGGTGCGCCATATTGTTTGTCTGTTCTCTGAACCTCATGTCTCTTTAAATATCCTTGCATCAGCGTCAGTGTCGTCAATTCGCTTTTAATCTGCCATGTATGGTAATGTCTCTCAGCCACCGTAGTGTCGTGTCAGGTGGGCGTGTCGTGTAGTGGGCGTGTCGTGTAGTGTCGTGTAGTGGCCGCGGCCGCAGCTAGACCCTTCTCGGACGGATCGGGTAGTGACCATGGTAGTGGGTCCTTCTCAGGTCGATTAAATGGAATCCTTGCGTCCCTCACTTGCGTCGTTTCCCTGCGTTTAGTCCCTCCCACCAGGGAAGCATGGAGAGACGCAAGGAAACCACGAGAAGCAGGGAAATGAGTTTTAAGAGCAATGGGACGTCCTTTCCTCTGGAGCGTCACGTGAAGCGACGTCCGTTTGTGATGACGCCGCACAGCTGTTCTTCTGACAGCAGCTCTGTCCCCGTTATTTTCACAAACACCCCCGCCTCTGTTAGTACACATTTACTGACACAAACATTTGTATCATCTGTTGTAGACCTAAATACATTAAATAAAATAAGAACTCATTCTCAAAAAAGATAAACGCCATTCTTAAAATGTATAACGAACAATAGTTGGATTAATATTGATTAGAGTGCACAATAGAAATAAAATAATTCAGAGAAGAAAAAGAGATATGTGTTATCTATCAAAACCCAGTTAGATTAACATTAATTGGATTGCACACTTAGTTATGTGGATATGTAGCAAATGAACATGTTAAATAGCACTTAATGACTGACTGAATGGAAATGACAATAAATGAAAATGTAAAACGAAAAAGCGATCATGAAAATGTTTCCAATAAATGAATAAAATAATTTTTGACCACTTTGTTGTTCAGATATATCACATATTTGTAACTGAATGATGCATTCATTGAAACAAAACACAGTATAAACTGAGGAGTGAGTCCCGTGAGTTTCATGTGTTTTCTTCACTCCGCTGGGAAACTCTGCTCTCATGTCAAGAAGCATCAGATCAGTGCATGCGCTGCATCGTCCAATCAGTGAGCGATACACAGTAAGGGGGCGGGGAGAGTATCTGAGGATTTCACCGGAGGATGGTCTGGTGGTTCCTCGGTTATCGCTCCTCCATTATCGCTCCTCGCTCCTCGATCCTCGGTCCTCCGGCAGAAATAAGAGCCATGGGACGCTACTCAAGATGGCGCAGACAAATCAACTTCCGGTGATACCGAGGACCGAGGAAATGAAAATAGTCGACCTGAGAAGGACCCATAGACAGTGACAAGCAGCTCTCATAGGAAATAACGAGACCCCGGTTGCGTTCGAATACTCCAAAACAACAGCTCCTAAGTTCTAACCCTATCGTCTATTCCTTGACCTCGGAGTGAAACGTCATGGGGTTAAGGGATAGTGGATAGGAGAATTCAAAAGGATTTAGGAGAAGAGACTGCGGCACTTTAGAGAATCCGACTGCACTTTCACTATCCGACGTGTTTATGATGCGCCAGCAGAGGTCATACATGTAAATGTGCGCCTGCTGCGGTGGGGAAACTATGGAAACTACAGTTTTCTATACAGCGGACTACAACATGGATGTTTAATAAGAACGAGGGACTACTGTAAACTCATCTAGAGACTCTGCACCGTGCTCTGATGCTGTTATTTTATGCTTTATGAACGGGGACAACAGAGAAACATATTCTTCATGACCAAAGTTGGAATTGAAATAAAAAAGGAAAGTGCAACTTATGCTCTTCACCCTCTCCCTCCGGTCCACATTAATACAAATGATCCCAATACGTATGATTGTATGAAAAGATCTTAAAATCAATACAAATGTATTTATTATAAACGTTAGTCCTTAACATCTATCACTGTGTATATCACCATTCAAACATCTTTTAAAAGTTGAACAAACCCCACACAGCTTAGTAAAGACTGTGAAATGTTGACTTTATTTGATCATTTCAGTAAAAACTAACGTTCATATTTCTCTTTTTGATTATAATACTGATGAACGTTCAAAACAAAGCACTTTGGCAACTTACCACATACGTTTTAAAATGCTTAATAAGCACCGTAACTTTCATGATATCATTTCTCGTTCATAATCGGTTGTTTCCGTGAACGGCCGACTGTTGTGTGACGGTAAATGCTGCGGCTGCAAAGCATTGTGGGGCAGCATTTTCTCCTCTCCTTTCGGTTAGGGAGGTCCAGTGGTTCCTAGGCTAAAGGAGGTTATAAAGGAAGTTTGAAACCTCCTTTCCTTTTAATTTAGAGAATTCGAACGGCACTTATCATGGCTGCCACTGAGGGACTTCCGGGTCATTTCACTCCGTTAGGAAGGTTCCTAAGCTAAATGGACTATTCGAATGCAACCCCCGCCTCCGACGCTGTATCCAGTTCTTATTATACATCCATGCCTCCCACGCTGTATCCAGTTCTTATTATACATCCATGATATATTATATACTGTATGTTCTTGAATAAAAAAAGATCGCTCAGTTATCGACTTATTGAGTCTAGATAACAGAAAGTTTTCTCGACTGATCTGGTCTTAACAGAGGCGGAAGCTCCCCTAAACAATTGCTGAGTTGAACTGAGCGTGAGCAGCAGCCTGCACCGAGCTAACTAACCGCTCCTAGCAGCCTGACACAAACCGAGCTAACTAACCGCTCCTAGCAGCCTGACACAAACCGAGCTAACTAACCGCTCCTAGCAGCCTGACACACACAGAGCTAACTAACCGCTCCTAGCAGCCTCTCTACACAGCGGGCAGTCCGAAAACCGGAAATGTCCGCCGGGGCTGTGCTCACCGTCCGCCTGGTCAGGTCCTTCGAGCACAGGAACTTCAGACCGGTGGTGTTCCACTCTGTCAACCTGGAGAACACGGTACTGGACTTCATGCAGCTCGTGAGAGACGGTGAGGACCACTGTTTCAGCTTCAATTTAAATCCTCTTTTTGTCTCCAATCATACTGTAGTAGCCTCTCTTTTTGTCTCCAATCATACTCTGTTGTTTTCAGGTCATGATAACCCTCTTTTCTTTCAGACATAGCAACAAGGCCTGGGCTCCCTCCACCTTTTAGGAAATACGCTTATGGTGTGTGTGCCTGACAATAGTAGTAGTTGTATTATTATTATTTGTATTAGTAGGCTAGTAGTAGTTAGAGTGTGCGTGCGTGCAAGCTACGAGTGTATGTGTGTGCGCGCGCGCAAACATGACTAAAGTTTTAATAATAGAGTGGCGAAGTCACGCCCATCTACTTCCGCCCCATGGGACCTTATTTCGGAAAAATAATGTATTGAAGTCAATGGAGAGAGAAAACTTATCTTTCGATCCCGTTTGAATTGTGCCATGAATTACACGTATGATGTTTGTCAATCTTAAAAAATAATTTTGTTGCGTGAGACATTATATTCAGCAGAAGTCTCCACGTTTGCAGTCAACCAAAGTAGTTTGTAAGTATGCTACGGACAGAAAAACACACACGACCACATCGCTCAGAGTTTGGCCTGGAGTACGGGCCGTTTATTGAATCTGCGCATGCTCATTAGCATGACCACGTTTCTTTCACTCAGGCACATTCTGATGATGTCATACACATGAACTGAAACATGACTTTGTTCATATACAAATATGCTTAACACTCCCACTCAAAGACATGTTAATAACTCTCTACAGTGGTACACAGAATCCAAATAAACAAAAAAAAACTTCTCAAGCAGTGTTCAATTTTTACACCTGCAATTCACATTACTCTCCAAAGAAATACCCTTTGAATTGTCAAATTTTGCCTTTGTCAAAATGTAACTTTTGCTCGCATGGAGTTGACCTTGGTTTGCACTCTGACATGCCAAACCTCTCTAGCATCTTTGCTATGTGTCTCTTTTGGCTCATTTTGATCTCCCCCTCACTCTGTGTAAAGTCGATACCTCCATGGGACCTTATTTCTGAAAAATTATGTATTGAAGTCAATGGAGAGAAAAAGATTATCTTTCGATTCCGTTTGAATTGTGCCACGAATTACACATATGATGTTTGTCAATTTAAAAGATAATTTTGCAAGTCAAAAAAAAAAAAATGTGTCGTAACACATTTGTTTGTGTGAAACGCTTAATGAACTACATCTCTGGTCTCACAGAACAACACGCGTCACCAAGATGGCCGTCACTACTGTCTTGTCAACAAAACGATTGACTACCCTCACTATCACCACAATGAAACGCGTCCTGAAGAAAGTCATGCAAAGCTGCCTGCCTGCCTTCCTTTGATTCTCTCTGAACTGCCTGGTCGTTTTAATGTTTAATGTCAACCATTTGTGCAGATAGCATGAAGTAGAGAAGATCGCTAGCGTTAGCGTTAGCATTTCTCCCCCGGGCTTAAATGGTGTATTATAGAATGATCACACCGGTGTGACAGTACTCTTCAAAGGGTTCACGAAATATGACTACTACTCTTACTGTTTAACATTTTGGGTTACTTAATGTTACTTCATGTTAAGGCTAATAAAAATGACAAGGCTGTAATGCTAACTAACGTGCTAGCTACTAGCTAGCTTGATCCAGACACTCCTGGTCCTTTCATCAGACGGGAAGCGAAAGAACGAGCAAGACCCATTACTGGTATGATAACAACCTGGTACTAAGCACACAGGCATCTTGTTAAAGTTATCTTGTCTTAGCCAGCGCCATATAGATAGATTCTATCTATATGGAGCTGATCTTAGCTATCTTTTAGTGGAGGAAAACAATTGTGACATCACTTACGCGACTCTGGGATTTGTAGTCTTTCTAGTTGCGTATTTTTCATAGTCTTATATTTCAACAGTTTTATGACAAACTGTGACTTTTTTGACATGGAAATTATTTTTTAAGATTGACAAACATCATATGTGTAATTCATGGCACAATTCAAACGGGATCGAAAGATACGTTTTCTCTCTCCATTGACTTCAATACATTATTTTTCCGAAATAAGGTCCCATGGACCGGAAGTAGATGGGCGGGACTTCGCCACTCTATACAAGGTCCTTGTTATGTATCATCTTTCTTTTTTTGTTGTCTATATCACCTGTTCCACATCTGATTTTATTCTCTTGTATTTTCTTTTAGACACGATGAAGATTATCCACCAAGCACATGGAGCAAAGGTATCTAGGAGATAGTGTCACGTTGAAAAAACATGTGTGTCTGAAGATAAATAGTCCTGAGGCCTGTACTACGAAGCCGGATTTTCGCTTAGCAGGCTAACTTCAGGGAAAACTCTGGGTTTCCGGTCCTACGATGCTGGTTCTCTTTTTAGCGGGCTAGATCTCCATGGTAACTTATGCTGAGCGGCTAACCAGGGGCCTATACTACGAAGCAGGATTTTCGTTTAGCAAGCTAACTTCAGGGATTTCTGGTCCTACGACGCTGGTTCACTTCTTAGTGGGCTAGATAACTTATGCTGAACGGCTAGCCTGCTCCGGAGCAGGATAGGTTCCAGGATAAGAGATCAACTGTGCGGAGTTCTTCTTCTTCTTCTTTGCTTTAATGGCGAATCGCTTCCACTTGGAGCATATATCGCCCCCTACTGTTGATTTATTTAATGTCCATGTTAAATCCTTGTCCTCAGACCGTTTCAATAAGGATAAATCTATTACAGGTTGAGGTAGCAACCATGGTGGAACAGCTGATAACAACAGTGTGCAGAGTTCAAAGCAATCAAGTCATATTACAGGATAAAGGAAATATAGTCGGCCAAAATCACCGACTGTGTGAACGTGAAAATGAATAGAATATCCCCTCCCATCTTCAGAGCAATCTGACTATTATAACATTAGCGTTAAGAAAGCTTACTTAAATATCTGCCACAACATAAGTAACCGGATCAGAGTAACATTACGTACAGTCCGCGGCACTGTGAGTGCAGACGTCGATGTGTCCCATTATCATTCATATCACATCATAATGTATCATATATTTCCTTATCTGAGTCAGCTTCTTGAGCCGTATCTGGCCGTGCAACACTCACAGTGTCACATACTGTATGCAGAAGTATTATTTTAAGCAACACATTAAGTTGACGAAACACTCGAGTCAAATGTAATTAAAGTCAGATCCACTCGTGTCTTGGACGAGGCAGCAGTGATATCATAAAACTGTTAATGTACGCATTCAAACACTTTTTCTTTTACCAGCTGTATTCACCTTGCAGGTGCAGCTATGTGGCTTTTATCCTGGATAAAGTGTTTAAGTCATGGATGTTTAAAGTTTAACTTCTTCATATGTCTAATATTATAGTTGACTTTTCATTCAGGAAGTATGACGCGCTGCGCTGTCAGTACGCTTGTCCATGTTTGTGATTGGTCGAATGCTCCAAATACCACCCCTTTCATGTGAACGCGCACCTAACTAGATAGGACACGGCTGGCTTGAGCGATCCACTTGATAACCCGCGTCGTAGGACCGCTTAGCGAGAGCGTGTATGTTTTAGATTAGGCCAACCGGCTAACTCAAACATATCCAGGTTAGATTGAACCGGCTTCGTAGTACAGGCCTCTGAACTGGGACGTGCACAGACATTTTGGGGGCGGGAGCTCAAGTGAAAAAAAGGGCACTTCCCATAATCATTTATAAAAAAAGGTTTTAAAACAAAAAGTGAAATATAGTTGCACATCTCTGACTTACTGACCAATTTATTTTAATACCCTCACACTCACGCAATTGTTTAATACTCAACAGAATTCTACAAAATAATCAGTTAACACAGAGACAATGGTCTTCTTTAGTATTCACATACGCACAAGAGTAGACAACAAACTCGTAAAATTTATAGTTATTAAATGAGCAGCCAACAATCAAAATTATGAAGTTACTGTTTAAGGACATTACAGGCAAAAAGATCATTTTTTCATGTACTTGTACATTTTGTTACTTTGGTCTATTTTTCTTCCATGTTTTCTTTCACTCTAATTGTTTGTAGCTTTTATTTAACTTCCAAAAAACATGGTGTTCGTTTTACTACCATGTCTGAATTCATCTATAGATTTAAAGCTAATCTGCATTTAAACCTAACATTTCAGGGGAAATACTGACTTGACATAAGTAACTATCTGGGGAAGTTGCGAGGTGGTGTGTTTTTTTGTTTGTTGTATCCTTTTCACCTGCAATTTCTTGGTAACTGCATGCAAATTAGCGCATTTTAATTAGGCCTAGTTAACGCCTAATTTGCATATCAATGTGCGATTGTGGTGATGTTAGATACACATTTTACTGTATTCACCTTTAGTGTCTCCCCTTAAGTAACCTACAGTACATTAGCCTGTATGCCCATGATAAATTGCCTTAGCTAAACCTTGAGCTAACTTATCCATTAGCTAGTAGCCTACCTTAGTTAACTATATTTGTTTTTGTCTTTTAGCTAATTAGCTGTAAACTTGAGTCACTGGCAGTAATTTGTTCATCACCACTCACCTTCAAACAAGCCAAGAAAAGCCGGCATAACATGGGACAGTAAAGTGGGAGGTGCTGCTACCTGTCTGTCTGAAGGGACAGTAAAGTGGGAGGTGCTGCTACCTGTCTGTCTGAAGGGACAGTAAAGTGGGAGGTGCTGCTACCTGTCTGTCTGAAGGGACAGTAAAGTGGGAGGTGCTGCTACCTGTCTGTCTGAACGGACAGTAAAGTGGGAGGTGCTGCTACCTGTCTGTCTGAAGGGACAGTAAAGTGGGAGGTGCTGCTACCTGTCTGTCTGAAGGGACAGTAAAGTGGGAGGTGCTGCTACCTGTCTGTCTGAAGGGACAGTAAAGTGGGAGGTGCTGCTACCTGTCTGTCTGAAGGGACAGTAAGGTGGGAGGTGCTGCTACCTGTCTGTCTGAAGTGACAGTAAGGTGGGAGGTGCTGCTACCTGTCTGTCTGAAGTGACAGTAAAGTGGGAGGTGCTGCTACCTGTCTGTCTGAAGGGACTGTAAGGTGGGAGGTGCTGCTACCTGTCTGTCTGAAGGGACAGTAAAGTGGGAGGTGCTGCTACCTGTCTGTCTGAAGGGACAGTAAAGTGGGAGGTGCTGCTACCTGTCTGTCTGAAGTGACTGTAAGGTGGGAGGTGCTGCTACCTGTCTGTCTGAAGTGACTGTAAGGTGGGAGGTGCTGCTACCTGTCTGTCTGAAGTGACTGTAAGGTGGGAGGTGCTGCTACCTGTCTGTCTGAAGTGACTGTAAGGTGGGAGGTGCTGCTACCTGTCTGTCTGAAGTGAGTGTAAGGTGGGAGGTGCTGCTACCTGTCTGTCTGAAGGGACAGTAAAGTGGGAGGTGCTGCTACCTGTCTGTCTGAAGTGACTGTAAGGTGGGAGGTGCTGCTACCTGTCTGTCTGAAGGGACAGTAAAGTGGGAGGTGCTGCTACCTGTCTGTCTGAAGTGACTGTAAGGTGGGAGGTGCTGCTACCTGTCTGTCTGAAGTGACTGTAAGGTGGGAGGTGCTGCTACCTGTCTGTCTGAAGGGACAGTAAAGTGGGAGGTGCTGCTACCTGTCTGTCTGAAGTGACTGTAAGGTGGGAGGTGCTGCTACCTGTCTGTCTGAAGTGACTGGGAGGTGCTGCTACCTGTCTGTCTGAAGTGACTGTAAGGTGGGAGGTGCTGCTACCTGTCTGTCTGAAGTGACAGTAAAGTGGGAGGTGCTGCTACCTGTCTGTCTGAAGGGACAGTAAAGTGGGAGGTGCTGCTACCTGTCTGTCTGAAGTGACAGTAAGGTGGGAGGTGCTGCTACCTGTCTGTCTGAAGTGACAGTAAAGTGGGAGGTGCTGCTACCTGTCTGTCTGAAGTGACAGTAAAGTGGGAGGTGCTGCTACCTGTCTGTCTGAAGTGACAGTAAAGTGGGAGGTGCTGCTACCTGTCTGTCTGAAGGGACTGTAAGGTGGGAGGTGCTGCTACCTGTCTGTCTGAAGGGACAGTAAAGTGGGAGGTGCTGCTACCTGTCTGTCTGAAGGGACAGTAAAGTGGGAGGTGCTGCTACCTGTCTGTCTGAAGGGACTGTAAGGTGGGAGGTGCTGCTACCTGTCTGTCTGAAGGGACAGTAAAGTGGGAGGTGCTGCTACCTGTCTGTCTGAAGTGACAGTAAAGTGGGAGGTGCTGCTACCTGTCTGTCTGAAGGGACTGTAAGGTGGGAGGTGCTGCTACCTGTCTGTCTGAAGGGACAGTAAAGTGGGAGGTGCTGCTACCTGTCTGTCTGAAGGGACAGTAAAGTGGGAGGTGCTGCTACCTGTCTGTCTGAAGGGACAGTAAAGTGGGAGGTGCTGCTACCTGTCTGTCTGAAGGGACAGTAAAGTGGGAGGTGCTGCTACCTGTCTGTCTGAAGGGACAGTAAAGTGGGAGGTGCTGCTACCTGTCTGTGACTGCCGATAGACCGCGAGACGTGGAGGGAGGGTAGAGAGAGCATCGGAACTTCACAGTCTAATCTCCCGAACCTGATATTTTTATTTTGTATTCAATCAATATATTTTTGGAAAGGGAAACTGTGCACAAACAGCAGTAGATGTATATTCATTTTTTTTTAAATAGGGGGAAAAAAAGGGCACTTTCTCTGGAGGCAGGGGCTCAAGCGCACTTTGATGTCTGTGTGCACATGCCTGGTCCTGAATGTCAGCAGCCACAATTTTAAAGTGGTTAATGTAATGCAATGATTGTTTTAATGATATACGAAACATTAAAAAGGTCCCAGTTGACAGATACCACTTCTGATCAGTCAAATCAGTGGTTGCCTACTGTAATGAAACCAATTCCTTAAAAAATTCAGCTGAGACATAGTTTTATGGTGTGGAGCAACAGTCTATGCTAGCTGTTTATAGATAAAATTGTGTACAAACAGCAGAGCTATTTTCTGAGCAGAAATACAAAACCAACATGAGTGGACAGCCGTGGTCCCCTCCCAGTAATGTTAATGACAAACACGAGCAGTTTCACACCGTTTTTTTTTTTTAACTTTCATTATTTTCATTTTGCAACCACAATGACCCAATCAATTCAATTCACAGATCAGTTTCATGGAAAGTGCAGAAGCAGGAGAGACAAACTCCAAATAAATCAGTGATGGGCAACTTTTTAAGTAAAACACAAGTGACATTGATTACATTTGCTTTTTGAACAGCAGTTGTTAGTCTAAGAATGTGCATAAACTAAAACGTGCGTAAACTTCACGCTAAAAGCAGCACTTTCCTGAAACAGCAAGTAATATCATAAATATTATAGCCATTATACATTTTATGATGTGAAGTGCTTCAAGTTTGTATGAAAAATAGCTACTCTTTATTTGTAGATATCTACTATAGCCTACACGTTAAGCTGGGATTTCCTTGCATGGCTTGTCAGTCTTTTATATTTTGATGCAGCATCTACAGACACTACTTTGACTTTTAACATTACAACTGTTTAATTGGTTGATGGATGTTGAGCTCATTACCGTCATCATTTAGCTGGGATGAAGAGTTTCCCACAGACGTACAGTATTGACACCCTGGGTCCCATAGATTACGATCTGCATCAAGACAGATGGTCTTATACAAAGTACAAGTAAAGAAAAATCTGATATTTTTTGTTTGACATCAATACACGACACAGCAGATTTTAGAAATGATAAAACTATTTTTTTCCGCTTGGCGCCGGTTATTTGTTTTCGCCGTAAAGTGGGCGGGCCTTTATTTTGCCAGGCAGTGAAGTTGCGCTGCTCTCTATTCCAGCCGTGGGTCACGCCTCTTAAATAAACTGTTGCCACAATATACATCCACGGAAAATACACCGGTGTATCCTCGGTCAGAGCTCCTCCAGCGAGCCTCCTCCATGTTCATTTAAATAATTGCCATGTCCTTCAAGATGGCGTGCTGAGTTTGACAGGTCACTGTCGGAGGGGTGAGGAGGCGAACATTTCAGAAATGAGAAACCGCTATGCTCCACACAAGTATGCACTCACAGATCCATGTGAGGGTGATACCTTATCAAATATTCGTTCAGAAAGCAATACCAAAATGTTCAGGCTTGTATGCTTTTATATACTCTATACTGCCCCCATGATAGCAAGATCAGTGAATGAGGTGCACGTTGAGTATGTGCAACTGCTTGCGTACCATGAGTTTTCCCACTGCAGTTAAAGCTAAAAGATATGAAGTTTGGGTGAAAACAATCTGTCCATTTTTAAAACTGTTCTCAAGGTGAGGTCCCCAGATCTAACCTCAGAACCCATCAAATATTTCTTGTACTAGTTTACATACACAAATGCATATAGTTTTGGTATCCTTTGGTACCATGAGAACGAATTATGACGTGTCCATTTTTCTTTCTTGCAGACTAATGAGTTGGTGATGAGTTTAGAGGACGATGAAAAGCTCATTCTGCAAAATGAACAAACCCTACGAGCTGCTGGCATTGGTAAGAGTAAAAACAGAACTTTATTCCACTTGATCCTAAAATTAAACGTCAGTAATGATCTCAACTTTTCAAATATATTTATTTGACTATTTTTGATATAATTTGGGTTGACACTTACTAGAAATACAACAGAATTCCACAGCAACACAAACTACAGATTTACTGCATTAGCTAAAACTAAATAGATCCCTACCACTAGTTTGGTGGACAGCATTAACTACACTGTGTAGTCAATAAGTGCCTGCAGCTGATCTGAGATCAACAGTAGCAGCTTATTTTCAATATTTCAAATTATATTGTATAATAAAATACTTGTGTCCTCGTAGATTAAAAATGTAGGGAAAAATATATTTTGGAAAACTAACAGTTGGGCCTATGAATATAAACGGTATATTCCTAGAATAGAAGAAAATAACTTTAAAAATAATACAACAAAATAATGTAATGGGTTAACATAGTTGATCTGCTGCAGGAAGTATAGTTTTATCAGAATTTTAAAATGTTTGTGTTTGTTGTTTCAGCAAATGAAACAGAAGTGGCCTTCTTCAGGAAAGAAGACTACGGTCTCTTCAAAGCAAATCCCCAAACTGCTTGGTAACCAGTACTTTGTCTACTGTTTACTTTAATAACTACAGCAGAGGGGCGTTCTAATGGGACAGAGGTCAATGGGATATCCAGAATGGAACCATCATGTTTTAATTTGGGGGTTGTTTTTCAAATATAATTTTCAACCACCCTGGCATGCCCTTTTATTTTAAATGTTTTATTTTTCTTCTCATTGTGTCCATGGACATTAGTTTCTGATATTGTTTATAAATGTGCTGAATAAAGTTATCTGACAGATGAGGTTTTGAATGTTTTTACAGAGTATTCACATAGTAAAATGTACTGCAATATTTCAAAACAATGGTAATCATGCTCAGTTTGACACGATCAGAACAGAGGTGTGGCAGTTTCTCCCTTACAGTACATCACATTTTAATAAAATGCCTCATATTGGACCCTGTTACATAGAACATATTTATCATAGATTGAACCATTCATCGGCATCAAAAATTAAAGGTACACAACTCCAAGTTTTAGATGACATTTACTATGCTGATCGGCCTCTTAGGAAAATGCTTCCCATTTCTATCTGCATTCAAGTCGAGTTTTGAAGGATTTCAATTTGATTGCAATATATGATATCTGCATTGCTCCATTTAAAGCTGCAGATGGTAACTTTAAGGATATTAAAATGTATGTATTTAAAACAAACCATGTGGTTCCAAACCTGCTACAAGACAGTTCATTTGTATTTATTTTTATCTTGATTTTTATTTCTTAAAGTGCACCTATCGTGCTATTTTTAGGCAATAGCATAGGTCTCAGATATATAAAAATATACAAAAAACATGTCTATGAAGTGTTTTGCTCAAAATACCAAACAGATCACCCATTCTAGCCATGCCTCTATTTCACTTCCTGTTTCTAAAGTGCTGATTTTGGGTATAAAGCTTTAAAAAAAATATATATATATATATATATATATATATATATATATATATATATATATATATATATATATATATATATATATATATATATATATATATATATATATATCATGGATTATTTCTGAAACAGTATGGAGCTCAAAGGCTTTCTCTCTTGCCGGTTATACCACAAGGTGAGTTCCTTTTTATATCCAGCTTCTTCACACACATGCTCTCCAGTACAGGTTAGCTCTGAGTGTTAGCGATGCTAATGTAAACACCGACCATATTACGTCCAAAACAGTCGGGCATTGTTTCTGATAGCAACTTTCTGATAGTGCCGTGGGTCCACATTTCCGATATTACGTCATATCGCACGCAAATCTGGATCAGCTCCGTTGTTCCCCCGTTTTTAGAGATTTGGGTACGGAGGAAAAGAGAGAGGGTTTTATTTTCTGACGCTGCGTGAGTTCCCTGACACACTGGGGACACATATTTATGTATAAAAGACATCAAAAAGTGCATTTTGCATGATAGGTCCCCTTTAATATTAATTTATGCTGTCTGCCTCAAACTCACTAACTCATTGCTCATCACTTAGGTATTGTGTATGAGTGCAATCATGCACAAGTGTTTTACCAAGACTTAATAACCAGGGGGGAGGAAGGGTAACTGTACAGGGCATTGCCGGAGGCACCAATCTCTGACCTAATATTTTGATTCACTCAATGTCTGTTCATCAAGGCAAGCTGTGTGCAAACATTAATTTGTTAATAAAAAAAAAAAGAAATGCAACACTTAAGCCCGGTCCAGTGGACACGAACACTTGTATGTAATATAATGGTGTAGGTGGGATGTATAATGTGTGGCCATTGAAAACATGTTACTGAAAAATACCGAATCGTGTCATTTTTCTTAGGAATGAGAGACAGTTTTTTTCATTTAGTGACGAACAGGGCACCAGTTGTCTTGTCTATCAAGTGCAAATCTTTTGTGGTTTTGGAATCGGTGTGATGCGAGTCGACCTTGTGTATATGTGTGTAGGTTATTCAAATTCAATACTTTCACAAAGAACAGAGGCCTGTACGACGAAGCCGGTTCAACATAACCTGGATATGTTTGAGTTAGCCGGTTGGCCTAATCCAAAACATACGCGCTCTCGCTAAACTGTACTACGACGTGGGTTATCAAGTGGATCGCTCAAGCCAGCCTTGTCCTATCTAGTTAGGTGCGCGTTCACATGAAAGGGGTTGTATTTGGAGCATTCAACCAATCACAAACATGGACAAGCGTACTGACAGCGCAGCGTCATACTTCCTGAATGAAAAGTCAACTATAATATTGACAAATATGAAGACGTTAAACTTTAAACATCCATGTCTTAAACACTTTATCCAGGATCAAAGCCACATAGCTGCACCTGCAAGGTGAATACAGCTGGTAAAAGAAAAAGTGTTTGAATGCGTACATTAACAGGTTTATGATATCACTGCCCCGTCTAAGACACAATCTGACTTTAATTACATTTAACTCGAGTGTTTCGTCAACTTAATGTGTTGCTTAAAATAATACTTCTGCATACAGTATGTGACACTGTGAGTGTTGCAGATACGGCTCAAGAAGCTGACTCAGATAAGGAAATATATGATACATTATGATGTGATATGATATGAATGATAATGGGACACATCGACGTCTGCACTCACAGTGCAGCGGACTGTACGTAATGTTACTCTGATCCGGTTACTTATGTTGTGGCAGATATTTAAGTAAGCTTTCTTAACGCTAATGTTATAATAGTCAGATTGCTCTGAAGATGGGAGGGGATATTCTATTCATTTTCACGTTCACACAGTCTGTGATTTTTGCCGGCCGTCTTTCCTGCAACGGCAGTTTAAACTGTATTTCCTTTCTCCTGTAATATGACTTGATCGCTTTAAACTCCGCACACTGAGCTCTGATTGGTCAGCAGGCAGTGCTTTCACTGAGTTGATCTCTTAGCCTGCAACCTAACCTGCTCCGGACCAGGGGGGTATACTACGAATCAAGATTTTTGTTTAGCAAGCTAACTTCAGGGGTTTCCGGTCCTACGAAGCTGGTTCACTTTTTAGCGGGCTAGATAACTTATTCTGGACGGCTATCCTCCGGAGCAGGATAGGTTCCAGGATAAAAGCACTGCCTGCTGACCAATCAGAGCTCAGTGTGCGGAGTTTAAAGCGATCAATTCATATGACAGGAGGAGAAAGGAAATACAGTTTAAACTGCCGTTGCAGGAAAGACGACCGGCCAAAATCACCGACTGTGTGAACGTGAAAATTAATAGAATATCCCCTCCCATCTTCAGAGCAATCTGACTATTATAACATTAGCATTAAGAAAGCTTACTTAAATATCTGCCACGACATAAGTAACCGGATCAGAGTAACATTACGTACAGTCCGCGGCACTGTGAGTGCAGACGTCGATGTGTCCCATTATCATTCATATCACATCATAATGTATCATATATTTCCTTATCTGAGTCAGCTTCTTGAGCCGTATCTGGCCGTGCAACACTCACAGTGTCACATACGCAGAAGTATTATTTTAAGCAACACATTAAGTTGACGAAACACTCGAGTCAAATGTAATTAAAGTCAGATCGTGTCTTATACGGGGCAGTAGTGATATCATAAACCTGTTAATGTGCGCATTCAAACACTTTTTCTTTTACCAGCTGTAGCCTATTCACCTTGCAGGTGCAACTATGTGGCTTTTATCCTGGATAAAGTGTTTAAGTCATGGATGTTTAAAGTTTAACGTCTTCATATTTGTCTAATATTAGTTGACTTTTCATTCAGGAAATATATGACGTGCTGCGCTGTCAGTACACGGCTTGTCCATGTTTGTGATTGGTCGAACACTCCAAATACCACCCCTTTTATGTGAACGCGCACCTAACTAGATAGGACACGGCTGGCTTGAGCGATCGAGTTGATAGCCAGCGTCGTAGGATCGTTTAGCGAGAGCGGTTTCTTTTTGGATTTAGTCAACCGGATAACTCAAAACATATCCAGGATATGTTGAACTAGATTCGTAGTATACCCCCCTGGTTAGCCGCTCAGCATAAGTTACCATAGAGATCTAGCCCGCTAAAAAGAGAACCAGCGTCGTAGGACCGGAAACCCCAAGTTTTCCCTGAACTTGGCCCGCTAAGCGAACATCCGGCTTCGTCGTACAGGCCTCAGGGCTCAATCCATTAGGAAAAACATGTTTTCATGAGTTTTGTTGAATAAAGATGCAATCTGAGATGTGTTTCTATCCTCTTTAAGGTTTGTATTGCCCAGTCGCTGCCATGGAATCCTATATTTTTTGCCCATTTCGAACTTTTGAAACTCCTAATGCTGGCCTAATAACTTGCCTTCCAAAATGTCTTCTTCCAATTAAGTCTTTTTGGAGATTTGGAAGATTCCAATAAATTAATCTGGATCTTTGCTGGAATTATATCTAAAGTATTTTTATCTAGCACTTATTCAAGCACTCTTTCTGAATATTAAACCAAATATCAGCTTCAGTGCAAGTACTGTATCCATAAAGGTTTATTCTAATGACAGGTTTTTCCTGTAATATGGTTATTTTACGATGGTTTCTTCCAGAACGTTTATGGTAATAATAATCTATTTTATTTGTAAGCGCACTTTTCATTTGAGTAAACAAAACTCAAAGTGCTACAGAGTAAAATGGTTAAAACAAAACAAATACAAAATAAATATATAATAAAGTAAACAACATAATAAAAACAATACACTGTTGTTCTAGAGCAGTGGTAAAAACATTCACTTCACCTAATGAACGGCCTCGATGATATGTCAGTGAACCAATAGAATTAAGGGGAGGGTGCTTTCGAGGAACCGGGGTCACAGGGTACAGCAGCAGTTGCATTCTGGGAAATTGAGTGGACTTTACCCCTGCACGGTGCTTCTAGTAGATTGTTGCTCTGCTGTCTGATTCCGGACTAACATGGCTGATCTCCAGGTCTGTATGTTCTTAGTTTGATTATCTTTGATTGAACAAGAGCAGCTAAGTACCCCAGCGCGTGCTGGTAAACGGCGGTAAGTGCGCCGTTAGCTCTGTGAGAGGTTAACTAACCAAACCAGCGCGAGCCTTCCGGTCGGCTTTCCTTGTCTCGCGAGCTAGTGACAGTATTGTTTTGTTTCTAACCTCTTTATTTATATGAATATAATATGATATATAAAATATAACAGCATCACAGGGAGCTGTTCGTCTGTGACTGTCAGCGGGGACAGCAGGTTACCGTTATCCTTCCGTTTAATTCCGTGTTCACACTTTGTGAAATATTGAAGGCTTTTCAATTCTCCAATTTCTCCTCCTCGACTCCTATCCTCGTGTCTTAGTCCCGCCCACATGAGATGCGAGCAGAGGAGTCGAGGAGGGGAACCGAGGAGAGGGGAAGCAGCAGGCGTTTAGAGAAATGAGGAATCCTCTCTGAGCGGTCATTTTAAAGAGACGTCCGTTAATGATGACAGGAGGCACAGCAGTAGTGATCTATAGAGTGGCGAAGTCCCTCCCCTTCCGGTTGAGCCCCATGGGACCTTATTTCGGAAAAGTTATGCATTGAAGTCAATGGAGAGAGAAAGATTATCTTTCGATCCCGTTTGAATTGTGCCACGAATTACACATATGATGTTTGTCAATTTAAAAGATAATTTTGCAAGTCAAAAAAATTAAAATGTGTCGTAAAACTGTGAAGTAACACATTTGTTTGTGTGAAACGCTAAATGAACTACATCTCTGGTCAACCACACACGTCACCAAGATGGCCGTCACTACTGTCTTGTCAACAAACGATTGACTATCACCACAATGAAACACGTCCTGAAGAATGTCATGCAAAGCCTGCCTTCCTTTGATTCTCTCTGAACTGCCTGGTCGTTTTAATGTTTAATGTCAACCATTTGTGCAGATAGCATGAAGTAGAAAAGATCGCCGATGCTAACGTTAGCGTTAGCATTTCTCCCCCGGAATTAAATGGTGTATTATAGAATGATCACACCGGTGACAGTACTATTCAAAGGGTTCACGAAATATGACTACTACTCTTACTGTTTAACATTTTGGGTTACCCCGGAAGTAAGTGGGAGGGACTTCGCCACTCTATAGAGTGGCGAAGTCACGCCCATCTACTTCCGGTCCATGGGACCTTATTTCGGAAAAATAATGTATTGAAGTCAATGGAGAGAGAAAACTTATCTTTCGATCCCGTTTGAATTGTGCCATGAATTACACATATGATGTTTGTCAATCTTAAAAAATCATTTCCATGTCAAAAAAGTCACAGTTTGTCGTAAAACTGTTGAAATATAAGACTATGAAAAATACGTAACTAGAAAGACTACAAATCCCAGAGTCGCGTAAGTGATGTCACAATTGTTTACCTCCACCATTCAGATACCTAAGATCAGCGCCATATAGATATAATCTATCTATATGGCGCTGGCTAAGATAAGATAACTTTAACAAGATGCCTGTGTGCTTAGTACCAGGTTGTTATTATACCAGCAATGGGTCTTGCTCGTTCTTTCGCTTCCCGTCTGATGAAAGGAC
Organism: Trematomus bernacchii; assembly: GCF_902827165.1. Taxonomy (NCBI): domain Eukaryota; kingdom Metazoa; phylum Chordata; class Actinopteri; order Perciformes; family Nototheniidae; genus Trematomus; species Trematomus bernacchii. Next base: position 284,696 of record NW_022987648.1, read on the forward strand.
CAGGAGTACTCTGGATCAAGCTAGCTAGTAGCTAGCACGTTAGTTAGCATTACAGCCTTGTCATTTTTATTAGCCTTAACATGAAGTAACATTAAGTAACCCAAAATGTTAAACAGTAAGAGTAGTAGTCATATTTCGTGAACCCTTTGAAGAGTACTGTCACCGGTGTGATCATTCTATAATACACAATTTAATCCCGGGGGACAAATGCTAACGCTAACGCTAGCGATCTTCTCTACTTCATGCTATCTGCACAAATGGTTGACATTAAACATTAAAACGACCAGGCAGTTCAGAGAGAATCAAAGGAAGGCAGGCAGGCAGCTTTGCATGACATTCTTCAGGACGTGTTTCATTGTGGTGATAGTGAGGGTAGTCAATCGTTGTGTTGACAAGACAGTAGTGACGGCCATCTTGGTGACGTGTGTTGTTGACCAGAGATGTAGTTCATTGAGCGTTTCACACAAACAAATGTGTTACTTAATTAATTATCTTTTAAATTGACAAACATCATATGTGTAATTCGTGGCTCAATTCAAACGGGATCGAAAGATAATCTTTCTCTCTCCATTGACTTCAATACATCATTTTTCCGAAATAAGGTCCCATGGAGGTCCACCGGAAGGGGAGGGACTTCGCCACTCTATGTCGTAGAAGTAACACATTTGTTTGTGTGAAACGCTCAATGAACTACATCTCTGGTCAACAACACACGTCACCAAGATGGCCGTCACTACTGTCTTGTCAACACAACGATTGACTACCCTCACTATCACCACAATGAAACACGTCCTGAAGAATGTCATGCAAAGCTGCCTGCCTGCCTTCCTTTGATTCTCTCTGAACTGCCTGGTCATTTTAATGGTTAATGTCAACCATTTGTGCAGATAGCATGAAGTAGAGAAGATCGCTAGCGTTAGCGTTAGCATTTGTCCCCCGGGATTAAATTGTGTATTATAGAATGATCACACCGGTGACAGTACTCTTCAAAGGGTTCACGAAATATGACTACTACTCTTACTGTTTAACATTTTGGGTTACTTAATGTTACTTCATGTTAAGGCTAATAAAAATGACAAGGCTGTAATGCTAACTAACGTGCTAGCTACTAGCTAGCTTGATCAAGCCACTCCTGGTCCTTTCATCAGACGGGAAGCGAAAGAACGAGCTAGACCCATTGCTGGTATAATAACAACCTGGTACTAAGCACACAGGCATCTTGTTAAAGTTATCTTATTTTAGCCAGCGCCATATAGATAGATTATATCTATATTGCGCTGATCTTAGGTATCTGAATGGTGGAGGAAAACAATTGTGACATCACTTACGCGACTCTGGGATTTGTAGTCTTTCTAGTTACGTATTTTTCATAGTCTTATATTTCAACAGTTTTACGACAAACTGTGACTTTTTTTACATGGAAATTATTTTTTAAGATTGACAAACATCATATGTGTAATTCATGGCACAATTCAAACGGGATCGAAAGATAAGTTTTCTCTCCCCATTGACTTCAATGCATAATTTTTCCGAAATAAGGTCCCATTACCCGGAAGTAAGTGGGCGTGACTTCGCCACTCTATATGGTCTAGCTGCGGCCGTGGCAAGTACACGCCCCCTACACGACACGCCCCCTACACGACACGCCCCCTACACGACACGCCCACCTGACACGACACTACGGTGGCTGAGAGACATTATTGATCTCAGTGTGCTGGGCAGTGTGGCGGCGGAGGGAGCCGAGGGCACCACCGGAGGAGAGGCGAGCGATGACAGCAGCATCACCGTGGTGCAGCTCCCCGCACAGACTGAGGGGACTTGTTACACGGAGCCCATCACTGGGGAAGCCTGCGGCGGGAGAAGGCGGTCTGCTCGGCCTGCCCTTGGCTCTGGGGTCCCTCCTTAAAAAAAGTCTCATCATACTTAATCCTAGACAGTAGCACATGGTATATATTGTACGACTTTGTCATTTTTTTAATGTTGATATGTAGTCGCTCATAGCCTACTGTGCCTTTCACACAGACAATACAAGTGAATTTTGAAATGACAAATAGGTTTATGTTTCAAGTTTATTTGCATTAAAAACGTGTTTTTAAACCCATCTGTTCAAATTTGATATTTTGTTTCTTAAAAGATTAAATCTTTAAAAACATGCTGTTTGCCATTTTTAAAGTTTGATGGAAGAAATTAAAATATAGGTCACTGACGTGGAGCTTTAGGCCTGCAATGCTTTCAAAAAAAATGTTGGTGTTTCAGTTTTGAGTGAATATGGATGTTAAATTCACAAATGAGTATGAATAATCTTGAACAAGAACAGGATCTTGAGCCATGATGTTTTTAAAGTACAGAAACATTCAGAATGCATGACGATTCCTTCAAAGGTTTTGTAATAGACCCCTAGTACTTTTAATTTATAAAGTAATAATAATACATGTGAATGATTGAGCTCATTAGTGGCCTGACTGGCCCTCCTAATTTGGTCCTTAATGACCCCATGATGTGATTATGTATATCTTAAAACCTTTAACAACTATATTTAGATGTTCACAAATATCTACATTTATGTATAAATACATGTGTAGCAGTTAGACAAACATAATTAATAGATTATCTCATTAATACCTATTTTATATATTTAAAAAAGTTTACTAAACCACCGTTTGTTGACAAAATGATTTGGGTTGAAAGTTATACTGTTGTGTCTCAAACGGATAGACTAGGTTATTAATTTATTTGCCTAATAGTTGCTTAAAATGCTACAATAACATTTGCAATTCGTTTTTAATCTGCCATGTACGGTAATGTCTCTCAGCCACCATAGTGTCGTGTCAGGTGGGCGTGTCGTGTAGGGGGCGTGTCGTGTAGTGTTGTGTACTTGTCGCGGCCGCAGCTGGACCCTTCTCGTAGTGATGGGTGTCACTCATGGATGTATAATAAGAACTGGATACAGCGTGGGAGGCGGGGCCTCATTCATTCCTATGAGAGTTGCTCATTCGCGCATGATGATAAATGGCCCAACTATTGAGAGAGCGAAACGTCACAGATTACCCGGCATGCCTGAGAAGTACCCGTATGTGCGCTCATATCGCATGCGCAACTTTAACCACGCTCCCCAAAATGCTCGTTCACATCAAGCACGTCAATTTGCGTACACGTAACAGCACAGCACGTTCATGACAGCATGGTAATGGATTGTTATTATGATAGATTTGATATTAACGAGGCTGCAGTTAGCAGCTAGCGGCCAGCTAGTATTTATGCTAATTTACACATCAATCGTTATGTACTTTTATATTACGCTGTAACAGGATCTAGTGATATCCAAGCAAGAGCTTCATTTAGCATGAAAGAATTATTGCACCTATATATATATATATCTGTAGCTTCTTATTGCACTAAGAAGCTACAGGGACGTTAATCTACGTCGGTAATATTAACTTTATTTAATACAACATTTACGGTACAAGATTTAATCATACAGCCCATGTAGTATAATATTTTACAAATGATGAATTACAGCAAACATGTGCAATATATCCATTATTACAGCTCCGTGGGCTGGCAGTAAGGCGATATGGGTCCGTTCTTATTGTACATCCATGGGTAAAGAAAAACGCATGTAGTGCTGAACACGTAACATGAACGTGCCGGGCGGCGCGGTCCCGTGGGTTAGATGCGCGTTCATAATGCAGAGGGAAATAACTCACAGAATAACGTTATTAGCACATTTTTACAACTTGAGGAACGAATGTTTTTAATAAGGGCTATACAAGTGTTCATACTGGGTAGTTTATTTAGTTTAAAAAAAAATTATCCAACGATTTACAGACCACTCTTTCCCCATGTAAGTCAATGGGAAAAGTGTTTCCGGGCCTGGCAACCAAAAGGAAGTGTAGTACCGCCGTTTGTCCACCACGAATATTTTCATCTGAGTCCGGCGCACTTCCTGGGGGCTTGGTGTCACTACCCGATCTGCCACCCTGCCCTATCTGCAGTGCGCATGTGCGAGATGGTCCGCCATATTGCACAACTCCGTACGGCAACCCAACTAGGACACTTGACACAGTGGCATTTGGCAAAGCACACAAAGCTATGTGTATCAAAGCTATCATACTGAATAAATATTTACTGTGAATGTATGCAAAAATGTATGGCATATAGCTGTCTAACAGAAGTTAAATCCATGTCTCACTTATTCTGACAATGTATTTAACCCCACATAAAAGAACCCAATAAAAAGAGTTGTTAAATAATAGTGAAGTCACGTTGTAATAACAATAACTCATCTCTCTTGGTTCTTTTTCTGCTTTGCTAAAAGCCACTGTGTCAAGTGTCCTAGTAGAGTTGCCGTATGTAGTGGCGGACCATCTCGCACATGCGCAGTACAGATCGGGCAGGTGGACCGATAGGGTAGTGACAGTGACAATGGGAATTATGGCTCTCTGAAGGGAGCCGGATCTTATGGCTCCGTTCCTTTCAAAGAGCCGTTCAAAAGAGCCGTTTTTTTAAAGTGGGCGGGGTTACTAGGTTTATCTGCAAAATAATCACCAGGATAATGATTGACTGTTGCCAGACCTAATGTCAATAATCTGCATTGTAAACATGACACAAGGTGGCGCCATATCCATGTCATTCATGTCAGTGAATGTATTACTTTGAATTTACCCTCTGTATGCATGTGTTAAGTAAATAAAGTTGCCTTGTCTTGAATGAAATTCACGCGACTCTTAATATTAGATACTGTGTTTTTAAGTGGTGATGGAGATTATTTGTTGACCCTGCTTTAAAGGATATTTTGCCTTTACAAATGGTGCGCTTTATCACTGCCTGGGTTTTGGTTGAAGTGCATCCAAATGCTGCTGCGTTTTCGCGTTTGGCTCATTTTCCATCCCAAAAACACGTCGTCTACCTGTCCTGTACCACTTGTTATCCGGCTCTCTCGCGTATTCCGTTAAGACCCACCCCATCTCACTCCTCGTGCTGAAACCTACCAATCAGAGTAGGGGGGGGGGGGTCTTCACAGAATACGTTTGGGGAACAGAATCAAGCTTTTTAAAAGGCGAGTGGATTTTGGCAGGCAGTGAGTGCGGACCAACGATTGAACGATAACAAGAACGGCTCTCACCAAGTACGACTCGGTTCCCCTCGTTCGTACTAGGGGTGCAACAACTAATCGATTAAAATCGATGACCAAATTAGTTGCCAACTAATTCAGTCGTTGATTCGTTGGTGACGTCATCACGTGTGTTTTAAGCGCCATTAAGCTCCAACGTTATCGGTCTTTTTATCAGTACTGGAGACATTTAAAAAATATGTCATATTTATTATTGCTACAAAAACATTATATCGCAGTCTTAGTGTCGCCTTCTCGTTTCTAATATGCAAAAAGACAAAAAAATGTGTCTATGATGTATTTTCGATCTTCCCAATCCAGACGAGATCTCTCCCCCGTCTGTGTGCGAGGGGGCGGGGCAGTTTACACACACGCGGCTACTACATGCATGCAACACACGGCGGGGATGGCGGAGAGAAGCGCTCCAAGGTGTGGTTAAATGTTACCCGTCTTGAGGTGGACAATGCTCGTTGCCAATAGTGCAATAAGAGTTTAGCATGTAAGGGCGGTAACATGAGCAATTGTGCACCACATTCAGCCGGAGAAATGCACCGGGTTCGACTGTCTTTCTAGTAGCTCTGTAGCCCCCCCATCCACGAATAACTTTTCCACGTCAGCAACACACGGAGTTAACAAAATTATACAAACATGGGTTAATGATTAGAGGTAACTGAGTTATTTATTTTGTTAAAGTTTCAGCTATTCTGTTCACAATTCTGTTATCACATTATTTAATACGATTTGTTAAAACATTGTTTCTTTTGATGTGAAATATTATTTATTTAATTTAAATAAAAAGCAATGTTAATTTTGTTCACAATTTGTTAAGTTAATTTAATAATATATGTATTACTATTTTTGAATCAAGTATTAATCTTTATTGTCTTCATTGTTAGTTTCCACATGCCTAAAACAACCTCAAGCTAAATCTAAAAGTTGATGGCTAAATAAGAGCGTTTGAGAAATTGTGCAAGGCATAATAGTCCGAATAGTCGATTAATCGATAGATTAATCGATTATCAAATTAGTCGTTTGTTGCAGCCCTAGTTCGTACCAAAGAGCCGTTCAAAAAGAATCGGCTCGTGCGCGACCGACACATCACTACACAGCAGCACTCTGTCTGATGGGCAGAACTGTGTTCATGATGATTTATATATTTACTTTTAATTCATTCACAGTGCGGTATAATGAGATAATAACAGGCTACAGATGCGGACACACACACACATATATATATATTTATATAAATATTAGGGCTGTCAGTCGATTAAAATATTTAATCGCGATTAATCGCATGATTGTCCATAGTTAATCACGATGAATCGCAAATTAATCGCACATTTTTTATCTGTTCTAAATGTACCTTAGAGGGATATGTTTCAAGTTTTTAATACTCTTATCAACATGAGTGGACAAATATGCTTTATATGTTTGTTTATTATCATTTGAATAATGACAAATATTCTCATGAATATTAAACACAACAACCTCTGAACATTACAAATATTCACCTCAATTCAAACTGGAACCTCTCATACAATAATACTGTGTGTGTGTGTGTGTGTGTGTGTGTGTTGTGTGTGTGGTGGTGTGTGTGTGTGTGTGTGTGTTGTGTGTGTGATGGTGTGTCGATGTGTGTCGTGTGTGTGCTGCTGTGACGGTGGTAGTGTGTGTGTGTGTGTGTGTCGTGTCTGTGTGTGGTGTGGTGATGTGTGTGTGTGTGTGCTGTGTGGTGTGTGTGTGTTTGTGTGTGTGTGTGTGTGTGTGTGTGTGTGGTGTGTGTGTGTGTGTGTGTGTGTGTGTGTGTGTGTGTGTGTGTGTGTGTGTGTGTGTGTGTGTGTGTGTGTGTGTGTGTGTGTGTGTGTGTGTGTGTGTGTGTGTGTGTGTGTGTGTGTGTGTGTGTGCTGTGATGGATCGTTGGAGCTATGTGCAGCTCAAGGCATATATGCTCGAACGGGAGCTGCCTGGACGCTGCAATCATGTTGCACGCACTATCCGTGCTGAGTGTGCTGACTTTTCGTACAATGTCCCACTGTCTGGCTACCTGCATAAAGTCAAGTGCTCGGCGCAGTTGTCGGCGAAATGTCGCTCCTCTGTTTTCATTGAAACAGCTCCTTATATCCGTTAGCGCAGCTAGCTAGCACCAGATGCTAACAACAACAAACACGTAAGGTGTGCCTCGCTCGCCCCACACATACACACACCCTCCCGGTCCTCCCGATGGCCAGTCCGGGCCTGCCGGTGAGCGTGGAAGTGTGGTCTGCCACAAGCGGGGCGGCAGGAGCGGGGCTGTCAGCATCAGCTTGTAGATGGTATTTTAAACTCGATGCGCTCTGAAACTACGGGGCGGCCGAGGACAAAAAATACACATGCGTTAATCGCGTTAAAATAATTAGTGGCGTTAATTCTTTTTTTGCGTTAACGCGTTATTAACGCGTTAACTTGACAGCCCTAATAAATATATACAATTTCAGATTCAAACAAGTATGAGAGCACTCTCATAATAACAAAACACTATCAGAGACTGGATATATCCGGAAGTGCGCCGGACTCTGAGGAACAAATTCCTAGTGGCCATACTACAATTTCCATATCAGTCCGTGACGTCACTCGGCCCAGGAATACTTTTCCCCATTGAATAACATGGGGAAAGAAACGTCTGTAAATCAGCAGATAATTTTTTTTAAACTACCCAGTATGAACTATTTTATAGCCCTTATCAGAATCATTAGGTCCTTAAAGTTGTAAAATGCACTAAAAGCCAAATCTAGATTTATTTTCTCTCTCCATTCATTCTACTGAGCCGAGAGTGGGAGCTCGGGGGGCGGGGCTTAAGGGGCACATGCTCTGTGAGCGCACATACGGGTTCTTCTACTCTGACAGCCAGGCATGGCAGATGTTTCGCTCTCTCAAAAGTTGGGCCATTTTGTCCTCATGCGCCAATGAGCAGCTCTCATAGGAAAGAACGAGACCCCGCCACCGACGCTGTATCCAGTTCTTATAGAGTGCAGTGACGCGTCCTAAAACCCGGAAGTAAGCTGCGCATGGGTTCCCTCGACAAAAAAGCAATGGGATTTCTCCATAGGATTTTGGAAAATAGCTCGAAATAAGGTCTGTGGAAAACGAACCTGTTAGATAAATGCACGTTTTGTTCAGCCGGATAATATCCACATGCCGACCCTACTTTTATAATTTTTCGAATCATAAATCTAATCGATAGATTTATGATTACTGCAGCTTACTTCCGGGTTTCAGGACGCGTCACTGCACCAGTCTATTATACATCCATGGCTTTAGATATTTTATTGTTAAGCTCTTCAAGCTTCAGTATATATAAAGGCTATGCAAATAAGTAGTGACATATATACAGGATATGATTGAAACTTATTATATAGCTGCCCAGCTATGGTTTTGCACAGATATTAGCAGCTGTTTGCCCCTGTCAATATCATGGCACCCTGAAGCAATTAACTCACAAGCGTCCTCTCCCTGTAGGCTCAGTTTGAAGCAGCAGCAGAGGCGGTGAAGCAGCTGAAGGTGAAGCCAGCTGATGAAGAGATGCTGCAGGTCTACTCCCTGTTCAAGCAGGCCTCAGTCGGGGATGTGAACACAGGTGAGGACGTCTTCTATCCTGATATTGTTTCATATTTCCATTACTATATATTTTATGGTATAGCTGCATAACATATTCTGGTAATCCAGTGATGAAAAACTTAAACTACAGGCTGCTGCACTGTGGTTGGTAAGTATTAGCACCAGCTTTGGGAACACTGGTTTAAAGGCTGCCTTGTTAGCCAGCATCTTGGCTCCAGTTTCCAGTTTGACCGTATATGCATTACAACTCTAGTACAATTCGATGTGGACTTTAACCTCTTTAATTACATATTTTTTGTCTGTCTTCCCTTTGAAGGTCGTCCAGGGATGTTTGATTTCACTGGTAAAGCTAAATGGGATGCCTGGGAGAAGCAGAAAGGTACGTGTTCAGGCCACATGCTGCCATTCTTACAAGTGTGTATCCCTCTGTAAAATTGGGCTTTGTCAATCATGTCTTAAAGGTAGGGTAGGTAATTTTGGAGAAACCAGCTCGAGTGCGCTAGAATTTGAAAATACACAACCGGAAAAAATCTGCCACTTCCTTATAGAGCCCCTCCTCCAACACACACGAACGCGCACATGACCAATGAGGGCACGAGATAAGTTTGTGCACAGATGGAAGGCTGACAGGCAGGTAGGCCATCCAATTATTTTAGCCGGGCAGGCTAAAATGATTGGTCGTGCTTTTTACAGTACTACGGCTTCCACAGATGACATTTTTTTATGGATTTTTTGTCAAAGCACTTCAGATATTCATTGCTATCGGGATGTTAAGAGCATTCCATGGAATATAACAAAAAGTGTATCTCGAGCCGGTTTCTCAAGCTTACCTACCCCACCTTTAATATACAAAGTAATGCATTACATATTACTAGTTACTTTTTTTAAAGTAATGCCTCACTTTACTAAATTAATCACTGCTAAAAGTAATTAGTTTCAGTACTAGTTACATTACTTTTGGATTACTCAGCATAAATGACAAATGACAATATAAAGTTAAACCTCATTGATCCCAGATCAGCTCAGACCAATCCTTAAAGTACAATCCTGCACACAGACCTCTGTTTCTGCTCTTTGTTTGAACACCATGTTTCCTTTAGCTCAGTTTCCATCAGAACACGGTTCCAGGTAGCTTGAAAAGTTCTCCTGTCTGATGGCGGCCGCTCCCCCGTTGCCTGCAACATGTCCTCCACGATGTACGCTGCGACAAGCCTGTATATCTCTGCTGTGCAACTCTTAACCCATTATGCAGATAGTTGAAGACCTTAAACTTAAAGTAACGCCAGTAAGGAGATAATTTTGTGCCACTTAAATGTTATGTTACTGCTGTTATCAATTTACATACCAATGTATGGAGCTAAATCTGGGCCAAAAGTTTAGATCATTCGAAACAATAAAATGTATTTGAAAGTACAAGTTTTGATCCTTTTGAACTTTGAAAAATACAATGATGAATTCAAACTAAAATAAGTATTTGAAACGTTTTTTCAGGTAGAATATTATTTTTATTCAGTTGAGCAACTTTTTGGATTACATTTTTTTTTCTTCACATTTCACTTTTATTTATATTCAGATTTTATGCTTTCAGATTTATTTGTTCGGATCTTTTTTTCCCGCTTTCAGGTCTTTTTTTTGCCTTCAGGGTTTTCGGCCCTGAAGTGCGTGGGGGGCGGGGGCTTAGCTGAGAGGGGCTTGGAATCATGAGTGACAGGCCTTCTGTAGTCATGTTTCCTTCAGGAAATGTAGGTTTCCCAAGAAATATTGCTAAACACAATACTCCCGTGATTGGCAGTAGATCGACACTGATGCCAGTGACAAGGTTCTATTTAGGGAGCTGTTTTTATCGTATTGGCAACAATATATATAGGAGCAATAAACTTTGCCAGTTTGTGCAGTTCAGCAACCACACTTTAAGCATGGATGTTCCCCACTACTACAAAGCAGCCTTAAGTCTGAAGGCAAAAAATACGATTGGAAACGGAAAAAGAAATCTGAAAGCATAAAATCTGAATAAAAAAAAAAATCAATTACTCAAATGTATAAATATAAATAAAAGTGAAATGTGAAAAAAAACTATTTAATCAAAATAATTGCTTGAGAGCTGAATCAAAATAATATTCAACCTGAAAAAACTTTTAAAATACTTTATTTCTAGTTTGAATTCATCATTGTATTTTTCAAAGTTCAGGATCTTTTATTTAATTTTTTCAAAAGATCAAAACTTTTGGCCCAGATTTTGCTCCATACAAATGTAATCTGATTACTGTAACGCTTTACTTTGTAGCGCGCTACTCCCACCACTGGTCACAACTCAGTTATATTTTAGGCAAATTCTTTACATAGAGTGAGTGTATTGTACGTGGATGTTTGTTTGTCTTCTTCTCCAGATTGAACTTGTATCTCAGTCTGAGCTGAGGCTACAGCTGTGTGTGCGTTTAACACAGCGGTGTGTTATTAATTACACAGCAGTGTGCTGCATGTTGGCCAACTCTCATCAGATACTTGACTTCACCAGAGACACTTCCTGTTACCATGGTGCCTGTACAGGAGTGTTAAAATCATTTGTAATCACACCATTTTTACAATCTTGACGTTTTACATATGAAAAAGTGTTATTAAAATAACTTATAACAGTTGTTATATACAGTATATCCTGCTTAAACTATTCTCCCTGCAGTAACCGTGTATCCTTTTATTTATGGCTGCCAATATATCCAGTATACTCCATGTATTGTGGCTTGCTCTAAATGACTTTATCGTGAACATCGAGTACATGTTGTGTTTTTAGAAGTTTTTGCTTTAGCGTTATGCTCCTCTCGCTCTCTCTACCTCTCACAACAAAGGCTAGCATATAATAATTTATATCTATAATATATCCTCACATCGTCTTCACTCTCAACATCCATTCACTGTGTTGAATGGTAAAGCAGAAATACTTTTTAAAGCAATTTGTGTATTCAGAATACAAATAATAAAGTTATTTAGTCCCACTTAATCTGCAATCCCTCACAGCCAGATGCCTTAATTCGCTATCAAACCCTGACACTGTCTAGAGTAGAAACGGTGCCCATTTCTTCTCTAATTTATCTAAATGTGTTTCTCAATGTTTTTTTATGTTTCATTAACTATCAGGTAAGAGAAAAGAGGATGCCATGAGCGAGTATGTGAGCCTGGTGGATCAGCTGAAGGAGAAGTATGGAGGCTAACACCACCTGCTGAATGGACTGAGAGCACCATTCGCCTGGACTTCCCTCGCTGTGAAACGCCTTAAAAAGCACTGAAGTGTGTCCTTACAGCACAGGGGGGTCTGCTGCACCGCCTGATTCAACACGGATCAGGAACTATCCTTCACCAGACTACCAGCATTTTTGATGAACCAATGTTATCATGTGTAACTGCACATAATCCTATCATTTCAATATAAAATCTTTCTTTGATGAGTTATGTGTTTTGTTTCTCTAATGTTTCCTTCTATATGTATCTATTATTAACATCATGTTAAACAGGGTGAAAATGATGAAACGCACGATACATAGCGATGATGATGCAGAGCAAAGTGCATTCTGGGTGTTTGGTTTTACAGGCGCATGGACAGGAGGCAACATGGCAGATGTCTGGAGGCAGCTGGAACAGCAGGCAGGAGAGAGCAGGTTAGTTAAAGAACTACCGGCAGGATTGATGGGTAGATAAACGACTGACCCGCGGTTACAGAGTCTACCACCTGGTAAAGTGGAGGAGTCAGGACCGGAGCTTTAGAGCAGAGGAGAGTGGACTGTGCACTCCTGCAGGCTGGCTCCTGCAATCACACACACACATACGAGGGACTGCAGAGCCACAGGCAATGACAGTTTACCTAAATGAGGAGTTTTCTAACTAGAGTGACTTTACTTTTAAATTACTTGTGCAGACCTTTCTAATGTGTGTTTGTTAGAAGTAAGTTTTACTTAGACAGTGTTGTCTCGGTAACATAAAGATAAGTAACCTTACAACGTTACCACGAAATAAAGACAAACTATTATTTACATGAGTGTAAACGAGCACCAGCCACCAGGGAAAGGATTGATTTCAGACACAAAAATAATCTACTATTGAGTGGCTGGTGAATTTGAATATGTATCTGTCAGTGGCTGGTTTCTAATTTGAATTTCCAATCCTGGATATAATATTTCAAATGGTGTGAATCAACGTGCAGTGGTAGTTAAAAATAAATAAATCGAAAAGTCAAGCTATTTAATTAGATAAAATCTGTTAATACACCGATCAGCCATAAGAATATGACCACTGATAGGGGAAGTGAAGAAAATTCTTCACAGAAAGGCAGAAAAGGAAAACTTTGTCCTCAAAGCTGATGTGTTGGAAGCAGGAAAAATTGGCACGCGTGAGGATGTGATGGACTTCGACGTGGGCCAAATTGTGATGGCTAGACGACGGGGTCAGTTTCTCCAAAACGGCAGCTCTTGTGGGGTGTTCCCGTCTGCAGTGGTCAGTACCTACCAAAAGAGGTCCAAGGATCCAACAGAAGACCTACTGTTGCTCAAATTGCTGAAACAGTTAATGCTGGTTCTGATAGAAAGGTGTCGGAACACACAGTGCAGTTTGTTGTGTATGGGGCTGTGTAGCTGCAGACCGGTCAGGGGGCCCATGCTGACCCCTGTCCACCACCCAAAGCACCTACAATGGGTACATGAGCATCAGAACTGGACCGCGGAGCAATGGAAGAAGGTGTGATGGTGTGACTTTTTCTTTTACATCATGTGGAGGGCTGGGTGCGTGTGCGTGGCTTACCTGGGGAAGACATGGCACCAGGATGCATTATGGGAAGAAGGCAAGCTGGCAGAGGCAGTGTGATGCTCTGGGCAATATTCTGCTGGGAAACCTTGGGTCCTGCCTTTCATGGGGATGTTAATCTGACTCGTACCACCTAAATATTGTTGAAGACCAAGTACACCCCTTCATGTAGACGGTATCCCCTAATGACAGTGGCCTCTTTCAGCAGGATAATGCGTCCTGCCACACTGCAGAAGTGGATCAGGAATGGTTTAAGGAACACAACGAGTTCAAGGTGTTGACTTGGCCTTTAAATTCCCCAGATCTCAATCTAGTCAAGCATCTGTGGGATGTTCTGGATAAACAAGTCAGATCCAATGAGGCCCCACCTCGCAACTTTCAGGACTTAAAGGATCTGCTGCTAACATCTTGGTGCCAGACACCACAGCACACCTTCAGAGGTCTAGTGGATTCCATGCCCCGACGAGTCAGGGCTGTTTTGGCTGCAAAAGGGGGTCTCATACAATAATAGGCAGGAGGTCATAATGTTATGGCTGATCGGTGTACCTGATAAGCTAGCTTACTTTATCTTCCCTTTATTCCTTTTAGTGTTACATGGAATTCTTTTTTTTTGGCAACCAGTGCCTTTTATTTGAGTGAAAGCTATGAAAGAGGGAGACAGAGGGGTCCCGGGTCCTCCGCTTGGGGACCAAGCCCCAGTACATACCAGAATTCATTTTTATTTACTTTGTTTTTCAGATTTGTCTATGTGCTATGGTCAGGTAATGCTTAGAAACATTTTGGATAAAGTAATATTAACATTAGTCTTTGCTAACATGTGACCCTGCACTCCATACTGAAGACCATAATAGACCCTCCAGAAAAACGCGATTATGCGATCGCATAATTTACCGCATAATCAGCAAAATAGCGCATATTTTTAAAAGGCCGCATATTTCTTAAAAGGTCGCATAATCCCCGCATTTTTCCACACAAAATTGAGGAAAAAAAAAGTTAACGTGAAGTAGTGATGTCATCAGCTCGCGCAGGTAAACAACACCGTAGAGTGAATGTGTGGAACTCACACGAGAGAGAAAAGCAACAAGATCAGCGCCATATAGATTATTATATAGCCTACTATTATACTATTATTATTATATACTATTATAATTATACTATTATACGGCTCTGACCAAGATGAACAAATCGAATCCATCCCATTTGCCTACGAACATTTCTGCTAAAGACCGGGCAAAGCAGTACGCAGATGTCTTGCACGAAAGTGGGGGGAAACTATTCTGTACCCCGTGCAACTGTGTGTTGGAACATACAAGATTGAAGCTGGTCAGATAACGAACGGGTAAATGAAAACAGAATGAGGCGGAGGTGTGTGTGTGTGTGTGTGTGTGTGTGTGTGTGTGTGTGTGTGTGTGTGTATCATAGGAACTCTTTAAAAGGGCTTCCTTTCATTCAGTAGTAGCCTAGTAACAGGGTGTGGGAGAAGAATCACCTTTTTTCCGCCTCCCGCATATTTCGCAACTTTTCGCATATTTCGCATATTTCCGCATATTTCGCAACTTCTCCGCATATTTCGCATAAAAACCCCGCATGTTTAATCGCATAATCAAGGATTTTAGCCCGCATAATCAAGGATTTTAGCCCGCGTTTTTCTGGAGGGTCTACCATAAGCTGATGTCAGAGAGGAGCTACGCCTCTTTCCGGTTGTGTATTTTCAAATTCTAGCGCACTCGAGCTGGTTTCTCCAAAATTACCTACCCCACCTTTAATGTTTTGAGTGTATTTCATCAATTGTGTGATTTTGTTTCTTTTCTTTTGTTAACGTTTGGATTTGGTTTAATTAGTTTACTCATTCTTGTTGTTTACATTTATTTAGATTTGGTTTATTTTAGTTGTTTTCCTTTTGTTTATCTTTCTCCAACAGATTGTAATACTCTTGCTGACTTTTAACTGTGTTTCTCTTGTGCCGGACAGGTGCTGTGGGCCCGAGGCGGCAAACCCAACCCCTGGTGGTGGTGTTCTTCACGTGTCCGTTTTGTTTGGTGTGCAGTGTCACGGGAGATTTTGGTTTGGACCCTTCCTCCCCTTTTTGTTAATTGCCGCCTTGGTAAGCCCCAGCCCTGTCCTTCTCCCTCCTCCCTGGAGACCTTTTTAGAAAATGATATTGTTTATTATTAGAAATGTGATATGTATAAATAAAATAACCATTGTGGTAATATCCTTTACACTGTCTCTGCCTGTGGTGTTCAAACGAACCTGATTGCCTTTTATTAAATTGGATAACTTTAGTTTTAGTAATTTCCTGGGGGCGAAACTCCCCCAGGAGGCGTTGTCAGCAACCGAGCATTTTACACGAGCCGCACCACACCGCCACACTACGGAAATGGAATGGAAATGGAAACAACCTGACACACCTGTCAAAAGGGTTTCTGCTTGCACATCTCAGATACTCCACAGTCCAGTGGCTTTAAATTTAAATGATGAAATATCTGCCAATACGATTCTCCCTTCTACTGCAATATGTCAGCAGGAGCTGATGTTACTGTCTGAGTAGTTTTGTGTTGAAGATCATAATAAAGATTCAGTTTCAATGTTTTTACTTCAAACTAAAATCGATGACTAAAATAAATGTGTCAAGATTAGTGACTCAGTGCTTCTCAAATGCCCCTTTCACACCAACGCGTTTTCAGCTCCGGCTCGGAGCTGGAACCTGAAAAGTACCGGTTTTTCCTGTTCACACCGCAGCGGCGCCGCCTCTTAGCTCCGGAATGCGGTTCACTTCCAGCTCCAAAAAATTGTCGGTCTAGAGCAGGGGTATTCAACTCAAATTCAACGAGGTCCAGTTAAAGAAAATCTCCCCATGCAAAGGTCCGGAACATCAAAATGTCTAAGTTGCTTTATGAATTAGTGTGATATATATTGAAGTAGCCTGTAGCTTTATCAACGTCTGCATGTAATCAACAACTGACTGCCAATCAAATAAAGAAAGTACAATTCAAAAACAACAATATTTATTGTCAATTAACATTGAACTATACAGATATACAGTAAATACTGTGGATAGGTGTAATGTTCCTCTCGGGCTGCATTTAAAAATAAAATAGGAGAAAATAAATAAAATAGCTTTTGAAAATATGTGCATCTTAAAAGTGCTTAATTTTAGATAAATAAAATAAAGTGTAGCAGCAGCTTGAGTTTCCCTTTTTCTTTGTTAACCGTTTCACATCATGACATAACAGTTTCAGCCGATTATAGAACAATATCAGTCTTTACACATCATAACAATTGAACAGTTTTTAAAGTTTCTCTTTCTTTCCCTCTTATATTGCAGTCCCTCACTCACTTTTCTTTAATTCAGTGCGAGAATTGAGCTTGAGCTTGTCCTGCCAGGAGTTTAAATCTGGGCAGAAATGGTGTCAGGGCCATTCTCATACACACATGCAGGTGCTCATTGGTTAGCCTCGGTTAGCCTGACCTGGAACGATATTTAGTTTTAATTTTGATCCTGGTGTGACCTCAGTTCTGACTTGAGAGGGAATGTTTGGTCAAACACTTTGTGTTTTGTCTCATAGTGGCGTTTTGACACTTTTAATGAGCGCCACGGTCTCTGAACAAATGAGACACACTGGCTCTGTGCTCCCAGTGGGCAGGATGAACATGAATGAGTCCGTCCACTCAGGGTCAAAAGCTCTGTTCTCACTGTCCACTTTCCTCTTCTTAGAGAGCGCCATGTGTAAATATGTGTCTCTCCCTGTCTGCCGCTAACACGCCTGTTCACTCTCCTCTCCGCTTCTCTCCCTGTATCGCTAATTATTCTCTTCGCTCACTTTCCTCTCCGCTTCTCTCTGCCGCTCTCTCGTCTCTTCTTCTGTGTTTCTCTCCCTGTATCGCTCACTTGTCTCTTTCGCCCCCTGTTGGCGGCGGTTAAAATAGAATCGCCCCGTCAAAATTGAATTCCCCTATTAATGTATTGATTATAGGTCCGGGTCCGTATAGGTCGGCGTCTGGGTCCGGATCCGGACCGCGGTCCGCCTGTTGCCGACCCCTGGTCTAGAGGCAAGAGCTTCGGAGCTAAGAGGCGGCGTCGCTTACGTCTCTCTTACGTCGAGGCGTGCAGGAAACTAAACCCACCTCCCCTGAACATGCCATGGGTCGACTGAAGAGTCTCGTCATGCCTGCCTACAAGCAGTAGCGCTGAGCAAAGTGACTAGAAGGCAACCACACACTTATAAAAAAAAACACACTTTATAAAGTCAGGCAACACGAACCAGGCTTCGTGTGATTCTGTTTATTTGTACCTTACTTTGACCATCCGTTCGCTGTTATTGATCATTGTGGAGAGCAGGCAGACGTTTTGTTTGTTATTATAGCAGCTATCGGATGGAATCAATACATGGGCTGCACAGGTTGTCATGTCCGACTATCACAAGTAGAATCATAATGAAAAATACGCCGGTAAAATGTGCCTGTAGAACACGGTTTAGCAAGTAGTCAGTTTAGCTTCGGTTGCTATGCTAACATCACCCATGTTATACCAGAGAAACTTTCCTAACATGTGATGCCAAACAGCGTCAATTCAGACTGACACACATTCACTTAAGGGGAACTGGGGATATGTATCAGCTGCTTGTGTGACAGTCAGACAGTGAATACTTTAGAGCCGTGTGAGCTAACCCGGAGCTAACGGGAGAATAAACTCCCAGAGCAGCCACTGCAGCGGTCGGTAAATGCCGCTGAAACACATTAATAAACAATGAACCACTGCACTCTGGAGAAAAGTATAAGGTTGGAGAAGTCGTTACTTAATTTAATCTGGCTTCGTATGGTTAAAAGCAACACAATCATCGACCCGACGCAGTCCCCCGTTGTTGTTGTTGTTGTTGTGAGCTCCGTTGGGGAGAAAATCAGCGATGTAAACGGTGACGTCATGACGCAGCAGCGGCAGCTCTGGGCGGTGTGAACAGAGCGGGAGCAGAAAAGGGAAACCGGAGTTGAACCAGAAAAGCTCTAGCTAGGAGAAAAAGGGAAAAGCGCTGGTGTGAAAGCCGCAATAGTGTGGTCCGCGGACCACTGGTGGTCCGTGAGCGCCCCCTAGTGGTCCGTGAGTATATTGGTAACATTTCAAATTTGAAATAAATAAATAAATGTAAGTTTTCCGCACTCTCGCGGGAATATCTCCGCAATGGAGTGAGCTTAAGTTTCAATTTCGATTGCATTATATAGCCCAGCGCAACACCTTCATCACACATGTTGCCACTTGTTTGTACCATTTTCAGGCGATTTGTAATCTGTTCTTGATTGGCTGAGTAGCGTCACCTCCTTAAAACATTAAACAATAACTTTTTTTAAACCTTTTTTTTATTTTTTAAACATATTTTAAACATTTTTAACATTTTCAACATCGTGGATAACACACTGAACGTCAACTTTGCCTCCTTATTACACCCACCCCTACTTTAGTGGGAACAATGAGTCTGCATCTTTGATGCGCACAGGCGGATAATGCAATGTAGACGGGAATAAATGCAGATCACCAGTATTTGCTTTTGATCAAAGTAAGTATTATTAAAATTAAAATAAAGGGCGGTGCCGGCCGTCAGCGAACCGAACCGGCCGTCTACGGCACGCTGACGACCGGCCGTTCTGTGATTCTTAAGAACACACAGATGGCCAGTCCGCCCCTGCCAGGACCGGTCCATGAAAATCTTAGCTTCAAATAATCGTGGTCATACTTCCTCCGTTTTCTGCCAGACGCTGTCTCCTCTCTCACTTTAGGTAACTTCACAAAAAATCGATCCATGTTGCCGCTCGCATAAAGTTGGCTGAAGTTAACTAGCTATATTTCACTGTTTCTCGTTATTTTTTTCTCCCACTGCGCCTCCCCTGAAGCTCTCTGGAGTGGCCTCACACTTTGAAAACCGCTGATCTAAAGCACACACATCTTTTACAGCGGGTAAAATAGTATCGAACACATCACCATTTTTCTCAGTAAATATATTTCTAAAGGTGCTATTGACATAACATTTTCACCAGATGTCGGTAACAACCCATGCAATCCACACATGCAAAGAAACCAAAACACATACGTTCAGAAATTAAGTTATGTATTATAAAATGGAATCACAGTATTTAAGACGCTTACTGAAATGTATTTAAAGGGGACCTATCATGCACTTTTTTATGTCTTTTATACATAGATATGTGTCCCCAGTGTGTCAGGGAACTCACAAAGGGTCAGAAAACAAAACCCTCTCTCTTTTCCTCCGTACCCAAATCTCTAAAACCGAGGTACAACAGAGCTGATCCAGATTTGCGTCCGATATGACGTCATATCGGAAATGTGGGCTGGCTTTACACCCTATCAGAAACGTCGCTATCAGAAACAATGCCCGACGTGTTTTGGACTTAATATGGTCTTTGTTTACATTAGCAAGCATCGCTAACACTCAGAGCTAACCTGTACTGGAGAGAATATGTGTAAAGAAGCAGGATATAAAGAGGAA
This sequence comes from Trematomus bernacchii, assembly GCF_902827165.1. NCBI lineage: Eukaryota > Metazoa > Chordata > Actinopteri > Perciformes > Nototheniidae > Trematomus > Trematomus bernacchii. The sequence goes on from NW_022987648.1 coordinate 304,691, forward strand.
CTCACCTTGTGGTAAACCCGCAAGAGAAAAAGCATTTGAGCTCCATACTGTTTCAGAAATAATCCTTGATGTGGTTTGGAACATGACATGGCGTTTAATCAGAACAGGATTTATCTGTATCTCCGTAGAATTCTGAGCAGGCACAAGCTCCCCCTCCTCTTTTTTTTGTTTTTCAAGCTAAGGATCCCGAATCAGCAGTTCTCTAACAGGGCTGAAATAGAGGGGTATGAGGGATGTCTAAAGGCCCTGACAGACCAGGCAGTCACCAGAGAACTCGCCGACACCGACAGTTCCATCGACGAGTTCTCCTGCGTCTTGGCCATGTGTCGCACTGGAACACACCGCAAAGACTTCAGCCGAGCACGTACGAACTGCGCATGCATGAGTGGCAATAACTCTCCTTACCAGCAGGCGGCGGTAGTGTGTATTCGTCATTCAAAATAGGCAACAACCGGAAGACAGAGAAGAAGAACAGACTGATATAAACAAACAAATAGCGTGTGCGTTCCATTTTCACTCGTCCATCGAAAACATGTTTTAGAATATAAAAATACATGAATGATGAAATGAGCACATAAAGTGCAGACATACTATAAAATCACAGTTAATAGACCTGCATCTGATGATCGGAGTGTTCTGGCGGGTGTGTAGTTTATTGAGTCAGCAATGTAGTAATGTATGTAATGTAATAATGGCTACTTCTTGCTAAATTTACATTTCCATGTGATGCTTTTATCCGAGGCGACTCACAATGAACAGCAGTAGACAGTATCTCATTTACTTAGACACTGTACTTAAGGACAATGTTGAGGTACTTGAGACTAATCCTGCAACTTTATACTGACAAATAAACCGATGAGATGAAAAACCGGACTTGACCAAACAAATCACGGAGCTCTCAGCAGAGGACAGCCGGGGACGCTCCCGCCGATATCAGAGATGTCCCTGCTATCAAGGTTCAAGGTTCAAGGTTCAAGGTTCTTTATTGTCAATCTGACATAGCTATAGAGTAATTATGTAGTTGAAAATCTTATGTCACAGGCTTCTCCAACAATGCAACATAATAACATAATAACAATAAGAGCAAGAGCAATACAAAAAGAAAAATAGTTATAAAATACAGTGATGATGTGGAATAGTGCAGTACGAGTCTATATACAAGTTATTGGAATTATATATATATATTAGGTATTAGATACATAATACTGAGTAGCAGATGAATGTTTGAAGTTGTTTCAACAGTTCAATTTTTTAACAGTCTTAACCCGCGGGAAGAAACTGTCTCTGAATCTTCTTGTCCTTGCCAGGATGTTGCGGTAACGTCTGCCAGACGGCAACAGAAAGAACAGTTTGTGGCTGGGGTGATGGGGGGTCTTTGATAATCCGTAGTGATTTCTTCCTGAGCCGCTGGGAGTAAAGGTCCTCCATGGATGGCAGCTCCGTCCTGGTGATGTGCTGTGCAGTTTTCACCACCCTCTGTAAAGCCTTACGATCGAGGTCGGTGCAGCTGCCGTACCAGGCCGTCATGCTGCCAGTCAGGATACTCTCTATCGTGCACCTGTAGAAGTTGCAGAGTATCCTGGAATCCATTTTGAACCTCCTCAACCTGCGGTGGAAGAAGAGCAGCTGTCGAGCTTTCTAGGTGATGGTGGTGGTGTGAAGAGACCATGTCAGGTCCTCAGTGATGTGGACCCCAAGGAACCTGAAGCTTTTGACTCTCTCCACCGTAGTCCCATTGATGGTGATGGGGGCGTGTCCCTCTCCCTGCTGCTTCCTGTAATCCACAATCAGCTCCTTGGTTTTGCTGATGTTGAGATGGAGGTTGTTATCCTGGCACCAAGATGTCAGGTTTTCGACCTCCTCTATGTACGCCGTCTCGTCATCGTCTGTGATCTGGCCGATGACGGTCGTGTCATCAGCAAACTTCACGATGGTGTTGGAGCTGTGTGTGGCCACGCAGTCGTGGGTGAACAGGGAGTAGAGGAGAGGGCTGAGCACGCAGCCTTGAGGGGCTCCGGTGTTTAGAATCAGGGTGGAGGATGTGATGTTTCCCACCCGCACTGCCTGGGGTCTGCCCGTCAGGAAGTTCAGGATCCAGTCACAGAGGGCGCTGTTGAGCCCGAGGTCTCTGAGCTTGATGGCCAGCTTGGAGGGCACAATGGTATTGAATGCTGAACTGTAGTCAATGAACAGCATTCTCACATATGTGTTCCTGTTCTTCGGGTCCAGGTGTGAGAGGGCAGTGTGGATGGTGAGAGCTATGGCGTCGTCTGTGGACCTGTTTGCTCTGTAGGCAAACTGCAGGGGGTCCAGAGAGTCAGGGAGGGAGGAGGTGATGAATGATTTGACTAACCGCTCAAAGCACTTCATTATGGTGGAGGTGAGTGCTACTGGGCGGTAGTCGTTGGGGCAGGTGATGATTGTCTTTTTCGGGACAGGAACGATAGTGGAATGTTTGAAGCATGTGGGGACTACAGACTGCAACAGGGACCTGTTGAAGATGTCTGTGAACACCTCTGCCAGCTGAACTGCACACACCCTGAGAACACGGCCAGGGATGCCATCAGGTCCAGGAGCCTTGTGTGGGTTAACCCTTTTAAAGGATTTACACACATCTGCCCTATTTAAAACAAAAGGGCAGGGTAGCTCCTGGTCCATCTGTACCTCCACAGCCCGGCTGCTGTCAAAGCGTGCAAAAAAACTGTTCAGCTCATCTGGGAGAGATGCGCACGCAGACACTCCCGCAGCACCCCCCGCTGCTCCTTTGTAGTCAGTCATTGTCCTTAGTCCCGCCCACATATTCCTAGTGTTACAGCCTTTGAAGTCAGATTCCACCTTCTCTTTGTACTGTCTCTTTGCATTTTTAATTGCTCTCCGGAGATCATACCTAGACTTCCTGAACTCCTCCAAATCTCCAGCTCTGTGCGCGATAGTGCGCGCTTTCAGCTTGCAGCGCACATCGCAGTTTATCCAGGGCTTTTGATTTGGGAATGTTCGTACAGAAACCTTCGGTACCACGTCATCGATGCATTTCCCAATGTAGCAGATGACAGTGTCCGTGTGTGTGTTGATGTTATTGTCCTCAAACACACTCCAATCCGTAGATGCAAAGCAATCCTGCAGTGCTGCATCTGACTCCTCGCTCCATCGTTGTACTGTCCTTGTTACCGGTCTGTCCCTTTTAAGTTTCTGCTTGTAAGCAGGCAGCAGCAGCAGTGAGATGTGGTCTGATTTGCCGAAGGGAGGGCGAGGGAGAGCCTTATATCCATTTCGGAAAGGGGAATAAACATGGTCCAGTATGTTTCCCCCGCGCGTCGGGCAGCTGATGTGTTGGTAATATTTTGGCAAAACCTTCTTCATGTTGGCGGTGTTGAAATCTCCGGCCACAACGAACGCCGCATCTGGCCGTGAAGTCTCGGTTTTATCAATAATCCCAAACAGCTGATCCAGTGCTGTGTTGTTGTCGGCGAGCGGCTGCGGGGGGATATATACTGCTGTTATCACAACAGATGTGAATTCCCTCGGCAGATGAAAGGCCCGGCATGAGATCATGAGGTGCTCTAGATGTGCGGAACAGTCAGAAGAAATAATCTTCACATCTGAGCACCAGTTGTTATTAGTCATTACACACACACCGCCTCCCTTACTTTTCCCCGAGTTAGCAGTCCGGTCCTGACGAAAAATAGAGAATCCATCAGGAACAATGGCGGAGTCCGGGATAGCGGGGTTGAGCCAAGTCTCAGTGAGAATTAACACGTTACAGTTCTTAATGTCCCGTTGAAAAGCAATCCGGCTTCTGAGTTCATCTAGCTTATTTTCAATGGATTGAACATTAGCCAGAAGAATACTCGGAAGAGGGGGTCGATTCTCTCGTTTCCTCAGCTATGTGTGGGAGGTAAGAGAGGACATTTAAGGGCTATGTTTGATGTCTTTTAAGTATCACCTGCTGGGGTTTAGCTGCTGTCCTGTGCCTTCTTAAATCGTTTGTTTACGTCCCTCACTTCCGTTTCGCTTCTCATTTGCTAGCTGAACAGCTGATCAGAGTGGTTTCTTGGCCCGATAGCTTGTGTCCGACAAATGGCCGATTCAACATGTTGAATCGGCCATGTGTCGACCGTGAAAGGCCAAATAAGGCGTGTCACGGCCGAGGGTTCGGGACACACCAAATTGAATTTGGGCGATAAGGAACGCGTTGTCGCCAGACAACCGAAGACGGCCGATATCGGCCTGGTGTGTCAGGGCCTTAAAATGTATGATCTGTTTGATATTTTGAGCAAAACACATCATAGACATGTTTTTGGCTAAACCTCTCTAATAAGGTCAAATGTCACTTGTTTTGCATCAATCTTGATACAGGGTACTTATTATATGTTGTACTTTGGATTCCTAAAGCTTGTAGTCTACCCTTACCATCATCCAAGGGTAGTTTTCACTATAAGTAAAAATAATTTTTGGACGGACACTATAATTTACAGTTCTTTACTATGTAAATCTGAATTTTCTTTAAAATAAAAACATCTAAATTGATTCTGACTTTTCTACATCCAACTCACAGGTATATCATTACTTTGAGAAAAAAGATTATTAATTTAACCCTTTTAGAAGGGAAGATATGGTAATTTGTTCTGGGAAAGTCATTTTCGAACCTGAGACCTGAAAAACAGGCTCAGGGCTTAACAGGTTAAACTAACGTTACATTAACCTCCGCTACACAGTGTCTTTTGCTTTAATAAAAAATGTTGATTACAAAAAAAAAGGGTTATTTTGTGATTTGGCGAATCTGAGTCTGCTGTTGACTCATGCATGACGACGATTCTGCTGGATCCCTGGATCTGCTGCTATACGGTTACGGCTCTGAGTCCGCACGAGTCTGCTATGTTTTGCATAGTGAGTCAGGATTTGCGAATCTCTGAGTCTGCTGTTTGACTCGTGCACAATAGCCGCGGGAAGTAGGGGTGCTGGAGGCGGGGCTGCGAATGGTGTGGATTTGAAAAACTTCATGTTACTGTTGTTGAAATCTCTCCTCACTTTTGTCCGCACCCCCTAAGTAAAATGACTTCCCAGTTCCCGCGGGCTATGCTCGTGCATGACGAGTCTGGATCATGGATGTATGGTCTGGATCTGCTGGATCGGTTACGGCTCTGAGTCTACACGACTCACAAGTCTGCAGGAACTGAAGGAAGTTCCCTTGATTCAGTGAGTCAGGATTTGCGAATCTGAGTCTGCTGTTGACTCGTGCATGATGAGTCTGCCTGGATCTCTGGATCTACTACGGTTACGGCTCTGAGTCCGCACGAGTCTGCAGGAAGTTTCACTGATCCGCGTCCCCTGAGCCAAACGATAACTTCTGGCAGCTATCCTACTTGCTAAAGGCTAGGCAGATGGACTGGGGTACGTTGTAATGTGATTTTACATGTTATAAGGAGAGTAGCGAGTGACGCAATTTATAGTTTTAATTTGTACGTCACCAGGGGTAGGACTCAAAGGACTCGGGTTAATGGAGAGGGGAGACTCGTCACGACCAGCTCATTACTAGGATCCGGGTTAATGATCCGGATGAATCAGGACTCACCCATCTCTAATTTCAGGTGACTCAGCGCAACACACAGACGGCAATCGTCAAACTAACCTCGTAGTTCATGGTATTATGATTCTCAAGACGTCCGATTCAGAGTACTCGACCAGCTTCCAGCAGGATCTTGATCCGGGCCCGACACTCTGCCTGAGATCGCATCGACTTCCTCAAGCTGCCGCTCAGTATCCCGCAGCAGCTCACCTGCAGCAGAGGCAGATCTCCTCCTTTCCCAACTGCAGCAGCAGGGCATTACTCCGCTTCAGGCCTATCTCTTCACCAGCTCCGCAGGCTCGCGGATCAAGCTAAGGCGGGTGCTAGTGGAGCCTCGCAGATGGGGGTGCTGCAGCCCCCTCAGCATCCCACCTTTCCCGCGTCCATTTGCGATGTCTCACTGTCTCGCAGACCCCACACAGCAAGCAGGAAATGAACCCAGCTCTCACTGTCAGCTCCTCGCAGCAGCGAGCCACGCAACGTCCTGTCAACACTGCACCCAGACCCCACGCAGCATTCTCATCTGTTTGTCCTTACTGGTGTCATTTTCTGGTTGCTAACGCCATTGTAACACATAATCACTGATGTTCCGCTGTAACGTTGGTAGACCATAGTGGTAGTATCATCAGAACAGAGTGGGCGAGCTGACCAATCACAGCACAGTGGGCTCACAAGGAGGGGGGCAGGAGCTTTACTTAATTTAATCGTTTATTTGAACGCATTTGAAGGTGCGTGAATGTGTTGTGCTAGCTAGAAAGCTAACGTTAAGTTTAAGCTACGTTAGACTTGGTTTCAAATCGATTAAGCATTACAAAGAGAAGACAAAACGGTAAATGAACACTAGAACCTCCAAGGGATTCATTTTGACTGAACTGAGTTTTAAATCGTCCTACTTGGTTTATAAGGAAATTATGAAGAGGACCAAATTAAACTAGAAAATGCATTTCCTGCAGAAAATGCGTGCGAATGCTGTAAACTGTGAACATTTGTGGCTGAATTTAGCTGAAAAAGCTGAATATGTTATTAGCTGAATGGTAGCTGCTTTTAGCTACACAAATGCAGAAAAAGCTTAATATTTAAAAGAAAAGGTTTAAAAAAACATGTATAGCCTTGATGTCCTGAAATAGCTGAATAATGTAATACTTGAATGGTTTCTGCAGCTGAAAATAGGCTGAAGGAGTTAAATATCAGATGTAAGTAGTAGTGAATGAATTTGAAAGAAAGTAAAAAGGCTTGGGAAAGCAGCAGAATATTTGAACTACAAACTTTTGAACTAACTTGATGGTGAATTATCTGTCGCCATGGCAACGGCATTTGATGACACCCCATAATACGCTTAGATGTGTTGATGGCTGCATCGTTACCAAACCTGTGAAGTTTTGGGCCATTTCGAGCATTTTCACTGAAGTTATGAGAAAACCGTGTTTCATGGTGAGCATTGTGTTGCCATGGCAACGGCATTTAAAGAAATCTCAAAACTGTCCCCTAGATGTCTTCACGGCTGGACTGTTAGCACACATGTGAAGTTTGAGCACTTTTTTAACATTTTCATAGGAGTTATACATTACATTAGGAGGTTACATTACTCTCTCTCTTCTCTAGATCGCCCTCTCTCTCTTCTCTCTCTCTTCTCTTGATCGCCCTCTCTCTCTTCTCACTCTCTTCTCTTGCTCGCCCTCTCTCTCTTCTCTTGATCGCCCTCTCTCTTCTCTTGATCGGACCTCTCTCTCTCCTCTTGATCGCCCTCTCTCTCTTCTCTTGATCGCCCTCTCTCTCTCCTCTTGATCGCCCTCTCTCTCTCTTCTCTCTCTCTTCTCTTGCTCGCCCTCTCTCTCTCTTCTCTTGATCGCCCTCACTCTTCTCTTGATCGGACCCTCTCTCCTCTCTCTGATCGCCCCTCTCTCTCTCTCTTGATCGCCCCTCTCTCTTCTCTTGATGCCCTCTCTCTCTCTCTCCTCTCTTCTCTTGCTCGCCCTCTCCTCTCTTCTCTTGATCGCCCTCTCTCTTCTCTGATCGCCCCTCTCTCTCTCCTCTTGATCGCCCTCTCTCTTCTCTTATCTTGATCGCCCTCTCTCTCTTCTCTTGATCACCCTCTCACTCTTCTATCACCCTCTCTCTCTCTCTTGATCGCCCTCTCTCTCTCCTCTTTATCGCCCCTCTCTCTTCTCTTGATCGCCCTCTCTCTCTTCTCTCTCTCTTCTCTTGCTCGCCCCTCTCTCTCTTCTCTTGATCGCCCTCTCTCTTCTCTTGATCGCCCTCTCTCTCTCCTCTTGCTCGCCCTCTCTCTCTTCTCTTGATCGCCCTCTCTCTTCTCTTGATCGCCCTCTCTCTCTCCTCTTGATCGCCCTCTCTCTCTCTTCTCTTGATCGCCCTCTCTCTCTTCTCTGATCACCCTCTCACTCTTCTATCACCCTCTCTCTCTTCTCTTGATCGCCCTCTCTCTCTCCTCTTGATCGCCCTCTCTCTCTTCTTCTTGATCGCCACTTCTCTCTCCTCTTGATCGCCCTCTCTCTCTCCTCTTGATCGCACCTCCTCCTCTCCTCTTGATCACCCTCTCTCTCTTCTCTTGATCGCCCTCTCTCTCTCCTCTTGATCGCCCTCTCTCTTCTCTTGATCACCCTATCACTCTTTTATCACCCTCTCTCACTTCTCTTGATCGCCCTCTCTTCTCTTGATGTGTCTGTGAGAGAGAGGGAGAGTGTGTGTGTGTGTGTGTGAGAGAGAGAGAGAGTCTGAGTCTGAGTCTGAGTCTGTCTGAGAGA
>NW_022987648.1:313241-448241 GCF_902827165.1 Trematomus bernacchii
TGTGAGAGAGAGAGAGAGAGAGAGAGTGTGTTGTCTGTGTCTGTCTGTCTGTCTGTGTATGTATGTCTGTGAGAGAGAGAGAGAGAGAGAGAGAGAGAGAGTGTGTGAATTGTTACAGCTCAAATGCATTGCAATGACTTCCATGTTAAAAAAAGACTTTAAAAAGCTGAATATTTTGAAAAGTATAACATATTTTGAAAAAGTTGAAAGTTTCCCATCATGTGCTGAAAAGGCTGAATAGTTTGATATTTGAATGGTTCCTGCAGCTGAAATTAGGCTGAAGGAGTTAAATAAAGATTAAATCTAAGTAGTAGTGAATGAATGTTTACAAACACCTGTGTGTGTAAACCCAGAGATGAAAGGTTACCATGGTGACGACTTATGACGATTTACCAACTGCAGCACTGAGTCCCATTAAGAATGCATTGAGGATTATATCTGACAATTTTGCCACCTGTTCAAAACTATGGCTTCCTATCAAAAATTACCAGACCGTGAGCATCAGGGAACCCCAATGAACTGATATATGTTGTTTTTTTTTGGTTTTGTGTGTAAAATGTGGAGATGGAGCAGTTGTCTAAAGTGTACTTCTCTCTGTTTGAAGAAAGTTCCGGAAAGATTAACATGGTAATCAATTGGGAGCTAGTGGACTTTTTGTCTCTTCATGCCCCTCAAAGAGGCATTTTTGTTTAATATTTTTTCTTAATTCTTTTTTATTTTCCAACCTAGGAGAGGTTTTTCCTACGTTTTTCATGAAAAAATATGTATGAGGAGTGTAGGTGTTTGGAATTATGGCAAGTTAAAACATTTTTTGAGGAGAATTTGAAGCACCCCTCACTCTGTTTTGAGATCAAAGCACTCTAGACTTAACGAGCTGCTCCATCCACACTAATGTTAAAATCTGAAGAAAGCCTCTTTACCAAGCTCCAAACAAAGTTAATTATCTCAAAAAGTGTAAATGTAAGATATCAAAAATAAAAGTCAATTTTGAATAGTGAAGGTCTTGTGATAATTGAAAGTTGGAATGAAGTGTCTAGCTGCTGAAAGTATGTGGAAGGAGTTAGCATTTGGCGCAAAGTGTAGGAAAGAGGATTTGAAGGCATCTCCCATTGACTTCAATGTTAAAAAAAATAGTTTAAAAGCTGAATATTTCAAAAAGTATAAAATATTTTTAAAAGTTGAAGGTTTCCCATCGATTCCTGAACAGGCTGAATAGTTTAATATTTGAATGGTTTCTGTAGCTGAAAGTAAGCTGAAGTTATGGAGAGCCAAAGTATTGGCTGAAATAATAATAAGGGGAAGAACTAGAAAATGCATTTCCTGCAGAAAATGCGTGCGAATGCTGTAAACTGTGAATGAATTTAGCTGAAAATGCAGAAAAAGCTGAATATGTTATGAGCTGAATGGTAGCTGCTTTTAGCTACAAAAATGCAGAAAAAGCTTAATATTTAAAAGAAAAGGTTAAAAACACATGTATAGCCTTGATGTCCTGAAATAGCTGAATAATTGTAATAGTTTGAATGGTTTCTGCAGCTAAAAATAGGCTGAAGGAGTTAAATATCAGATGTAAGTAGTAGTGAATGAATTTGCATTAAGATGAGAAAAGAAAGTAAAAGGCTTGGGAAAGCAGCAGAATATTTGAACTGCAAACTTTTGAACTAACTTGATGGTGAATTATCTGTCGCCATGGCAACAGCATTTGATGACACCCCATAATATGCTTAGATGTGTTGATGGCTGCATCGTTACCAAACCTGTGAAGTTTTTGGCCATTTCGAGCATTTTCACTGAAGTTATGATAACCGTGTTTCATGGTGAGCATTGTGTTGCCATGGCAACGGCATTTGAAGAAATCTCAAAACTATCCCGTAGATGTCTTCACGGCTGGACTGTTAGCACACATGTGAAGTTTGAGCACTTTTTGAACATTTTCATAGGAGTAATACATTACATTAGGAGGTTACATTACTCTCTCTCTTCTCTTGATCACCCTCTCTCTTCTCTTGATCACCCTCTCAATCTTCTATCACCCTCTTCTCTCTCTCCTTTGAACGCCCTCTCTCTACTTCTCTCCTCTTTCTCTTGCTCGCCCCCTCTCTCCTTTGATCGCCCCTCTCTCTCCTCCTTGATCGCCCCTCTCTCTCTCCCTCTTGATCGCTCTCTCTCTCTCCTCTCTTGATCGCCCATCTCTCTCTCCTCTTGATCGCCCTCTCTCTCTCCTCTTGATCGCCCCCTCTCTCTCCTCCTCGTGATCGCCCACTCTCTCTCCTCTTGATCGGCCCACTCTCTCTCCTATCTTGATCGCCCTCTCTCTCTCCTCTTGATCGCCCTCTCTCTCCTCTTGATCACCCTCTCTCCTCTTCTCTTGATCGCCCTCTTTTCGCTTGATCTGCCCTCTCTCTCTCTTCTCTTGATCGCCCTCTCTCTCTTGATCGCCCTCCTCTCTCCTCTTATCGCCCCTCTATCTCTCTCTTGCTCGCCCTCTCTCTTCTTGATCGCCTCTCTTTTTTTTTTCTCTCTCCTCTGATCGCCACTCTCTTCTCTTCTCTTGATCGCCCTCTCTCTCTCCTTGATCGCCCTCTCTCTCTTCTCTTGATCGCCCTCTCTTCTTCTCTTGATCGCCCTCTCTCTCTCTCTCTTGATCGCCCTCTCTCTCTCCTCTTGATCGCCCCTCTCTCTCCTCTTGATCGCCCTCTCTCTCTCTCTTGATCGCCCTCTCTCTCTCCTCTTGATCCCCTCTCTCTCTCTCTTGATCGCCCTCTCTCTCCTCTTGATCGCCCTCTCTCTCCTCTTGATCCCTCTCTCTTCTCTTGATCGCCCTCTCTCTCTCTCTTGATCGCCCTCTCTCTTCTCTTGATCGCCCTCTCTCTCTCTCTCTCTTGATCGCCCTCTCTCTCTTCTCTTGATCGCCCTCTTCTCTTGATCGCCCTCTCTCTCTTCTCTTGATCGCCCTCTCTCTCCTCTTGATCGCCCTCTCTCTCTCTTCTCTTGATCGCCCTCTCTTTCTCTTGATCGCCCTCTCTCTCTCCTCTTGATCGCCCTCTCTCTCTCTCCTCTTGATCGCCCCTCTCTCTCTTCTTTTCTCTTGATCGCCCCTCTCTCTTCTCCTCTAGATCGCCCTCTCTCTCTACCTCACTTGATCGCCCTCTTCTCTCTCCTCTCTGATCGCCCTCTCTCTTCTCTTGATCGCACCTATCTCTTCTTCTTGATCGCCCTCCTCTCTCCTCCTCTTGATCACCCTCTCTCTATCTCTTCTTGATCGCACCACCTCTCTCTACTCTTAATCGCCCCTCTCTCTCTCCTCTTGATCGGCCCTCTCTCTCCTATTGATCGCCCCTCTCTCTTCTCTTGATCGCACTCTCTCTCTCTCCTCTTGATCGCACTCTCTTCCTCTTGATCGCCCCTCTCTCTGCTCTTGATCACCCTATCCCTCTTCTATCACACTCTCTCACCGCTTCTCTTGATGTGTCTGTGAGAGAGGGAGAGTGTGTGTGTGTGGTGAGAGAGAGAGAGAGAGAGAGAGAGAGAGAGAGAGAGAGAGACTGTCTGTCTGTCTGTCTGTCTGTCTGTCTGTCTGTCTGTCTGTATGTCTGTGAGAGAGAGAGAGAGAGAGAGAGAGAGAGAGTGTGTGAATTGTTACAGCTCAAATGCATTGCAATGACTTCCATGTTAAAAAAAGACTTTAAAAAGCTGAATATTTTAAAAAGTATAACATATTTTTGAAAAAGTTGAAAGTTTCCCATCATGTGCTGAAAAGGCTGAATAGTTTGATATTTGGATGGTTCCTGCAGCTGAAATTAGGCTGAAGGAGTTAAATAAAGACATTAAATGTAAGTAGTAGTGAATGAATGTTTACAAACACCTGTGTGTGTAAACCCAGAGATGAAAGGTTACCATGGTGACGACTTATGACGATTTTCCAACTGCAGCACTGAGTCCCATTAAGAATGCATTGAGGATTATATCTGACAATTTTGCCACGTGTTCAAAACCATGGCTCCTATCAAAAAATTACCAGACCGTGAGCATCAGGGAACCCAAATGAACTGATATATGTTGTTTTTTTTGGTTTTGTGTGTAAAATGTGGAGATGGGAGCAGTTTGTCTAAAGTGTACTTCTCTCTGTTCTGAAGAAAGTTCCGGAAAGATTTAACATGGGAATCAATTGGGAGCTAGCTGGACTTTTTGTCTCTTCATGCCCTCAAGAGGCATTTTGTTTAATATTTCTTCTTAATTTTTTTTCATTTTCCAACCTAGGAGAGGTTTTTCTACGTTTTTCATGAAAAAATATGTCTGAGGAGTGTAGGGTTTGGGAATTATGGCAAGTTTAAAACATTTTTGGGGGAGCACTGCTGCACTCTGTTTTGAGATCAAAGCACTCTAGACTTAACGAGCTGCTCCATCCACACTAATGTTAAAATCTGAAGAAAGTCAATTTTGAATAGCTGAAGGTGTTGTGATCATTTGAAAGTTGGAATGAAGTGTCTAGCTGAAAGTATGTGGAAGGAGTAGCATTTGGCGCAAAGTGTAGGAAAAGAGGATTTGAAGGCATCTCCCATTGACTTCAATGTTAAAAAAAAGAGTTTAAAAAGCTGAATATTTCAAAAAGTATAAAATATTTTTAAAAAGTTGAAGGTTTCCCATCGATTCCTGAACAGGCTGAATAGTTTGATATTTGAATGGTTTCTGTAGCTGAAAGTAAGCTGCAGTTATGGAGAGCCAAAGTATTGGCTGAAATAATAATAAGCGGAAAGAATAAAGAAATTGAAGTACTATAGTGGAATGCTGTGGCACAGCATTCGCACTAATAAAGATTTGAAGAACTATAGTGGAATGCTGTAAACAGCATTCGCACTAATAAGGGGAAGAATAAAGAAATTAAAGTACTATAGTGGAATGCTGTAAACAGCATTCGCACTAATAAGGGGAAGAATAAAGAAATTGAAGTACTAATGCTGTGGCATTTAAATGTGGAAACTGGGCTTATTCATCAGAATTTCGTATGACTTGACTTGACTTGACTTGACCTGAGCAATGACTTGACTTGACTTGCTTGACTCTCACCACAGTGACTTGAGACTTGCTCATGACTTGCACATGTAGGACTTACTCCCACCTCTGGAAAATACCCAACTGCACTGAGAAGCTACGGTCTGTCAGGTAAGACCTGAACCATGCAAGGGCAGAGCCTGTAATGCCTGCGGACTGTTCAAGCCGTGACAACAGGATACTGTGGTCCACAGTGTCGAAGGCAGCTGTCAGGTCTAACAGCACCAAAACAGCTGGGCTACCTGAGTCTGCGGCTAGGAGCAGATCATTCAAAACTCTTAAAAGGGCTGTTTCAGTGCTGTGCATAGGTTTAAAGCCAGACTGAAACTTTTCGTGGATGCCATGCGTGGTTAAAAACGACTGCAGCTGGGCGTAGACTACTCGCTCCAGGGGTTTAGATTAAAAAAGGTAGCTGGGATATGGGCCTACAATTTGCAAGAATGGAGGGGTCGAGATTTTTTCTTTTTAAGTAGTGGCTTGACTACTGCTTTGAAGGCTGCTGGGACACATCCTGAGCTAAGAGAGGTGTTTACAAGCAATAAAACACTTGCTCCAACTGAATCAAAAACATCTCTAAGAAAGCGAGAGGGGAATGCTGTCTGAGGTGCAGTTTGTCGGCCGCAGGTGCTTGACTACATCCGAGAGAGAAGAGAGGGATACAGGCTCAAAGTGGTCGAGGACAGCAGGGCACAGAAAAGGAGCAGGATCTGGGGTAGCACTAGTGTGGGCTAGCCTACCCTTATGAAACAAAAATATATTGTAATATATTGGTAAATATAATACAATATATTGGATCATACATTTCCATATATGGGAAAGTAGTCCTTATATTTTTAAATATATTGCAATATATGCATGGACCATGTATGGCTATATATTGATACATATTAAAAAAAATATTGCAATGAAAACAAAAACTGCACTATACATTTATATGTAATAGTTTTATTGAAACACTCATTTATCTTTCATGAGTTTACATAAAATTGAACAGATATTCATAAACAGTTATCTCACTTCGTTTTGTATAGTTACCCACTTTATATATGAACATATGTTTGATGGTAGCCTACATATAAAAAAAGTACAAATTGTCCATTGAATGATGGAAAATAATATACAGTTTATAAATATATATAGACACACACATATATGCATGCATATATATATGCATATATGCACGCATATATATATTCATATATGCGTGCATATATGCACGCATATATATATTCATATATATATATATATATATAAATATATATATATGCATATATGCACGCATATATATCTATGCATATATTACGGCCGACCGGCTATTTGGAGTGGAACCATAGACTGTATATATAAATGGACGTAGGGTCCGTGACGTCACCCATAGGATTCTGCAGAGTTGCCGAGAAGCCCTTAGTAGGCGGAGTCGGCCACTAACGGCTCGACAGTGACGTCTGAGTCTAACTCCCGCCTGCTACATCCTGCTCCAAATAAGGGCAAAGAGGCGGAGCCGAGGCGGGACCTTCTGCCTCCAGCTGGGAAGTAACAGAGCTAGCTCAAGCTAAGAAGCTAAGCTAACATGCTTCCCCATCAGCACACTGCCGTCACATTTTACGTTTCTAAGGTAAGCGGACATGAAACTATTCAGCAAAACTATAAATAATAATCTAAGTTATTGAGTTTTTAGCATAATACTTCAGAATCTTAAAATCCCTTAACGTTTGTATGCAATGTGCTAAATGCAACACTGGAATCAAGCAAATATTAATATGTTTGCATGACATTAGTTATTTATATTTTGCTATCACTTAATTATACGTTTAATACATTTAAGTTAAGCTAAGGTGCATGTGATGGTAGCTAGTTAGTGCTCTTACCTGTGAGGCCTCCTCCAAACAGCATTATAACCAGACTGTATCATTACAACTATAAGTACCAGTTCTAGATCCTTGACTTTAGACAAACAATTCAAAAGACAAAATGTATTTAAAGACCAATCTTTATTTGAAGGTGCCTCTTAACCTGGGATATTAGTTATACAGTAATAGTATTGACAATCTAAAAAAACTGAGCAACTCAACAGTCAACTTTATATTTCTTATTGTCTAAAGCATTTATTATTTTCATTTCCCCCTCATATTCAGTGTGGACGGATTGAGACAGCGTGGTGTCCAGAGAGCTGCAGAGACTTCAGGGAGAAACCTCCGTGTGATGGACGTCCTGTCTGTTGGTTTGGCCGGAGAGGACTGAGGGTCTTTCCTCAGCGAGGAGGACCAGGCCTGATGGAGGAGCCCATGCATAGCTGATACCACCTGATCAGGCCTAGTCTGTCACTTTATTTGACTAAATGTGTTTACTTATACATTTAATAGGTTTACACCTTCTGTCCATATGTGCTTTTTTATTTAAAACATGTTTGATTAACTTTTGGTTCAGATTTCAATAAATTGAATTTGTATTTGCACTCCTTTTGTCCATTATTCTTACTGAAAATGTTAGATTACACATTCACATCCGACTGAAGATTGGCCCCATTTATTTGCGTTGCAAACTCTGCGGTACAAGGTACATGTTGTGAAGCTCATAAAGTGAGGCAAATAGAATTAATCAGCTGATGGAGTGTAGATGTGGAAATAGGTGCATTCGATCAGCTGACTTCACAATAAAAGTAGTTTCTTAGTGAATGTCCTGTACTGGTCTTAACATCTCATAACAATAGCTTTTAATTTTCCTATTGGATGTTCTTCTTGACCCTCAGAGAAGGAGAAAATGTTGAGTCGTGTCTTTCAGGCATGTCCTTTCCTAACAAAAATTACAGGAAACATAAAACATATTATTGCAGAACAAGTGTGTTATTTATGAAAGAGGTGTGTTTGTGTTTAGGGGCTGTAGATATAATTATTTTGTAATTGTAATGTTTTATTTTATTTCAACAGTGAGCTACAAAGACAATCAGATTATGAATGAACAGTATGAAATTCATCAACATTGAAATATATTTTATTATCAAAATAATATTTAACTGTTATCAAAACTTAGTGCAACTGTAGAAGCTTGCTCTGTTCTCTCACTGAAATCATAACTTTTACCACGTTTTTTACAGACAATATTGAGAGATAAATAGCAGTTGTCACTAATAGCTTTGCCTTCAATACCTTAAATTAGAAAGCTGACAGTCATATTGCTTGTTAACATCTAAATGTAACCCTTTGCATGGAAAAAACCCTCAACTTCACTGATGTGTAGGTGATCTAGTATTTAGTATTGTTTAATGGAATGTATATCAGTGTATTAAAGTCAATACTTCATTTATTTAAACCAATATCTTTCTTGATTCTTTGTACAGTATGAAAAAAGAGTATTTGTACCTGTGCTGAAGTTCACTGCTGTGAGGAGTCCAGTTCTGTCTCTCACTCTCTGGTCCATCCTGTCTGCATCACCTGGAAACTTTAAACAAACAGATATATATGTAAAGAACCATGTGTACAAACAATATAACTTATTCTCTTCTGTTGAACATGTTGGATTGTGTATTGTCCGAGTCAGGGTTCTTTTTATTTTACTGTAACTTTGGAAGTTGTGTTACCAATGCTGTTGTGTTACTGTTTATTTGATACCAATTTGGTAATGCACATTTCCTGCTGAAATACATGCATACCAAGTTACTGCGTGGCACTTTGGTTTTGATAAAACAGTGTAGTTCCACTATATAAACGTTACATTCATAATCAAACGAGACAATCTGCAAGATAATGAGCTATTTGTTGTTATTTTTAATGCTTGTCCTTCACACGTTAATCAAATAAAATAAGTACCGATACATAGCAGAACAATTGTGGCGATGTTCAGCTTAATAAGCCTTGTTCAACATAATTTATTTAGCTAATACTACAGCGGGCTGCAGGCGAACCAAGTCTGCGTTTCGCTGCATTCCTTGATCTCCAGTTATAATGCCGGACTCCGCCGCCGGCCGAAGCTAACGGAGCCGCCGGGACGCGCTAGCGAGCTAGCCCCCTGCGGCTCCGTTAGCTTCGGCCGGCGTGGACTCCGGCGGCCACCACTGGGATAATTGGGTCCCCTTTTAACATTTGCTCCCGTTTAGCATTATGGGCGTCACAGCCATATACTATAAAAGGCTGAATCATAAACTAAACTGTATATATATATATATACACATGTATAAAGGGTTGCGTCCTTAGCTGGCTAATAAGCTACATAATAAGCTACATAACAAGCTAAACTAACAAGCACACAAACACCTGCTAACGGGATTAACATGTATAATATTATCATTTTACTCACCGAAAAAAGCTGAGAGTAGACTTCTTGGAAGGTCTGTTAGTACATTCAAGCGCACAGCACTACATTTCAATTGTCTGGTATTTGTAACAATATTCCCTAAAAGGCACAATCACCACGAACACGGCTAAAGGGTCAAGTACAGCAACTACAACTAACTAACGTTGTAGCCTAGCAGAGTGGACAAATTGCTGTTAGCTGACAGTGAGGCACGTACCTGTCCATCAAAGTGACCACGCCCTAATTTATGCAAAAACTTTAAGACCTAATATAAATAAAAGGGTCGTGTTAGAAAACAATTCACTCACAGATCCATAATCATGAAGGTGGAATCTAACTATATTCATAATAATATTTATTGGATCCATAGGTAGAAACATGTTTTTTTAGGCTGTGAAATTGGGCATTTTAACATGGGGCTCTATGGAAATTGCTCCTTTCTGCAGTCAGCGCCTATCGGCCAATATATGAACTGCAGTTTGTGGCACTTCCGCATTGGCGTCCCGGCTCTTCCCCAGAGTTTGCCGCTTGAGTGGAACGCACCCACGGCAGACAGCCCAAACAGTATTCGAATGCGCCACTTCCGGCTGATTTCGGGGAGCCCCCCCCCCTCTCCAGCAATAGATTGATCTGATTGGCAGATTCAAATCTGCGTTGCTGCCTCTGTCTGTTGATTCTGTCGCTGAGTGTCAAAGAGAAAGCATTCACCAGGTGCTTCGAAACGGAAAATTAAAAAGAAACGAGAGGAAAATACAGCACCAGAGTCAGGTATGTGTGTGAGCATTTAAAACTATTTTAAATTGAAATAATTCTGCATGTACACTATAAGTAGTCTAGTTGCTTAATCCGTATGTCCCGTCTCTCGGCACTACACCAGCTAACGTTAGTTAAATTAGCTATGTTAGTTCCCTCGTGTATGAGTGTATAACCGGTCCGCAGCTTTGTGAACATTCAATTTCGAAGATTTTCGATGTTACAGTCAACTGAAGTCGACCCAAAACAGCCAAAAATAGCGGACCTTTAGATCGCTAACATTTTAGCATAAGTCAATGGAGTTTAACATAGCGAAAACTAGCCCCACGGCTAACGGACATTTTCTGACTGGTGACGATGATGAGCTAGTTAAGTAATGTAACCACAGTTAGTCTATGTCTTGTAAATTCCCCTTGTTCTCCTTGATCTGCATTATATCGTTCGTGTTTTAGTCAGGCACATTTAGGGACAGCTAAAGTAGTTCAGCTACGGGTCTTCGAGCTGGTTACACATGTGCGTTCAGGACATTATTGCGCATCGTCACATGCATAATTACCATCGTCACAGAGAGAATGCGTTCGTGAAGAATGTGAGCATATATGCAGATCTTTAGTGTTGGTAATGTTATAAGATTGTATGCATAGTGTCCTGCTCAGTCAGTGTGTTAATGAGTCTTGATGTCCCGTTTTTAGTTTCTATGTTGTTCAGGAATTGAGCTAATGCTAGCTAGTTAGCTAAGTTAAGCTATGATAGTGTGTGGATGAGATGCTAACTTAGCTTTTATTAGCCGTGTGTTTGCAACGTGTCTAATGTGTTTTAGCAACAATTAGTATTGCTGTTGCTTATTATTAATAACCATCGTCTGGTTAGTTATTGTAATTTGAACCTTGTTTCTATTTCTGTGTATTTTGCAGAAACCATTCATTCATTCTCTACTCTACGTTAGGCTATGTGTTGTGGACTAATGCATTCAAGTTAGTTCACATTTTAGTTGTTATTGCCCCTGCTGACAATTGTGTGGATAATATGTAACCTACAGTCAATGGCATTTCACATTTTGCTCTCCAGTGTATGTTATTTTAATGTTGACCCATAATACTATATATCTATATATTTTACAGGAGCATTGTTGAAATTCATAGGTCGAACTAAGCCTGCAGAACCACAAGTCAAGAGGACAGAGGAGCCAGATCGCAGTGGTAAGGAACGCACTGTCATTTAATTTCACTGTCATTTTACTTTTCACATATCACTTTATTCACTATTCAGCTTAGTTATCCTTGCCATGAAGGATTGAATGGATGAATGTTCTATATTATTTTAATGACAGATTGAACCACAGCAATATTGTTTTAGAGATTTTATATGTTTAACTGCTATGCCTGTCATCTCTGCTCTGTGTCATTGTGTTGTCTCCTGGGTTCTGTAGTGCCCGGAGTCTGTCTTTTTATTTTTTTCCTCCCAAACCCATCCCCTCAGGATGCCTTTTGCCTCCTGTCAGGTCATCATTGTAATAAGAATTTGTTCTTAATTGATTTTCCTGGCTAAATAAAGGTTCTACTACTATTTATTCAGTTATTTTATTACTGGTACTGCTAATTGCATTATGCGTATTGTTGTATATTGTATATACGTATGTATTTACTACTACTACTTACAAAATTGAGGGTTGTAGCTTTGTGTCAGTACATATTTCAGGGTTTTTCTATGCCTTTGTTCATCTAAATTCTAATACTCATAGGCGACTACCACTCCTGCCGATGCCGAGGCCCAGTTCTCCCTTCCCACCACCCCAGGCTCATTGTGCTAGGTAAAACTCTCATTCAATAAAAGTAGTCTTTTAAAGGTGGGGTAGGTAATTTTGGAGAAACCAGCTCGAGATCGCTAGAATTTGAAAATACACAGCTGGAAAAAATGTGCCACTTCCTTACAGAGCCCCTCCTCCAACACACACGAACGCGCACATGACCAATGAGGGCACGAGATAAGTTTGTGCACAGATGGAAGGCTGACAGGCAGGTAGGCCATCCAGTCATTTCAGCCGGGCCGGCTAAAATGATTGGTTGTGCTTTTTACAGTACCACGGCTTCCACAGATGATATTTTTTTATGGATCTTTTGTCAAAGCACTTAAGATATTCATTGCTATCGGGATGTTAAGAGCATTCCATGGAATATAACAAAAAGTGTATCTCGAGCCGGTTTCTCAAACTTACCTACCCCACCTTTAAAGATGAATGCAATTACATTTTTTTAAGTTTTAAACAGAACTGTCACAGATGCAGATGCTTGGTCCAAATTCCATAAAATATACCAACCAGTAGCGCCACACTCAGACGAAAATGTACAAAGCCTATTCTTCCACTATTTGTATTCCCACATTATTCACCAAGCCAGCCCATGCTTTAATATAGATATTATGGATATTGTTATAATTCCTGCTGTCTTTTGTGAACTTCTAATTATTTGTAATTGTTCTGTTCCACAGATGCTGTAGTAAACCACCATCCAGGGACCAAGATATCAGATATAAGAACATCCATTAACACAAGAATTTGTGAGTAAAGGCACGAAAAAAACAAGATTGACGATCAAATAGGGTACAAGACTGTTTGGCCCTGTTCCGGACCTTGTTTTAATGAGTGATCAGCTCATGTTTAAAGTTGTCACCAGGTGAAACAAAAAACAAGATTGTTAAATAGGATAACAGACTGCTCTTTTTGGCCCTGTATGAAATAACAATGCATCATTTATTAACTATACCTATACAAAATGTAATACATTTTCCCTTCATTATGTAATAACACCTCCTTTTGTAATAATTTGCCCATTATGTAGTAAACAAGTTCAATGCAAATATGTAATACATGTCGCCACATTTTGAAATATATTATTACATATTGCTGTGGTTATTACAAAATGAGTTGCAAACAATAACATTACAACTGTTTATTTATTTATTCAACCATGAATCATCCTTAATCATAATTTAAAAATATTTCAGTAGAATATCTTTCATTGGCCAAAACTAGATCAAGTGTTACCATATTCATTAGCCAACATGTATATCAACATCAATTTTGGGATATATTTACAGTTTGGTTATGGTTACATAATGAATATTAGTTTTTTAAAAGGGCAACTCACGCATTTTGTAATAACCATTGCAAAATGTAATCATTTATTACAAAATGCAGGGAAATGTATTTTATATTGCGTTCAGGCTGTTACAGAATGCAGCAGATTATTACAAAATGTGGGTTTTATTACATAATTACATGAAAATGTTCTTGAGTCATTACATAATGTGTTGTTTATAGGCCTTTTCTTTTATTCTTTCCTTGTCCTTCTTTTAATGAGTATTTTGATAACTGTTACACATTGATAGAAAAAAACAAATTAAGCTTCTCATTATTCAGACTCAGCTCTCAGCGCTTAAGCTTCTTTTAAATGTTGATAAAACCAAGGTAATGCTCTTTTCAAAAACTAAAAAGACACCAGAGCCTGTTTTAGATATTGTAACTACGCAAGGGATAAAACTTGAAGTGGTTACCTGTTACAAATACCTTGGTATCTGGCTTGATGATTGTCTCACTTTTAAACTTCATGTCAATAACCTGCTTAAAAAACTGAGGGTTAGGCTAGGTTTCTTTTCCAGGAACAAGTCCTGTTTCTCACTTGAGGCCAGAAAAAGGCTAGTCACTGTGACCTTTTGACCTGTGCTGGACTATGGTGATCTGATCTATATGAATGCACCTGCCAATTGCCTGGTCAAGTTAGATGCCGCCTATCACAGTGCACTGAGATTTGTGACAAACTGTAAAGTATTAACCCATCACTGTACCCTGTATGCAAGGGCAGGTTTGCCTTCACTAACTGTACGGAGGCTCAGTCACTGGTACATTTTTATATACAAAGCCATGTTAGGGAAACTTCCTTCCTACATCTGCTCCCTGATCTCACGGCGAATTGTAAGTGGCTACTGCCTGAGATCGAATGCTGTGGTTTTATTAAATGTGCCAACTGCTAGGACTGTCTTAGGGAAGATAGCATTTAGATGCGCAGCTCCGCTAACTTGGAACAGTCTGAGCAATTTGGTTCCACTAAATGTTTTTTAAAGCAAGGATAGATGCTATCCAATCGGAAACTGTTGGAACCTGTAAATGTTACTAGCTATGTAAACTAGTCACTGTAAATATGCTGTATGATGTCCTTTTTTGTTTTTCTGTTATGTTTATATGTATTCATGTGGAACCTACTTGCAGCAGGTCACCCTTGAAAAAGAGATCAATGATCTCAATGGGATTCACCTGCATAAATAAAGGTTTGAAATTAAATGAAAGATTTTTTTTATCAGAACATGCATTTCTCCTCATTGTGAACATATATTGCACTCATGTTCAGAATATATGGTACGTACATGGTCTTTTATAAATCTGAATATATATAGTGCATACATGTCCCCATATAATTGTGAATATATAGCGCATACATGTCCCCATATAATTGTGAATATATATAGTACATGTCCCCATATAATTGTGAATATATTCTGCATACATGTCCCCATATAAATCTGAATATATAGCGCATACATGTCCCCATATATTTGTGAATATATATAGTACATGTCCCCATATAATTGTGAATATATTCTACATACATGTCCCCATATAAATCTGAATATATAGTACATACATATCCCCATATATTTGTTCATATATATAGTACATGTCCCCATATATTTGTGAATATATATAGTACATGTCCCCATATAAATGTTAATATATAGTAAATGTATGTTCACATATATACACAACCAATATATTATATACAGGGTTCCCGCGGGGTCTTAAAAAGTCTTAAAAAGTCTTAAATTTGATAATATGAATTTAAGGCCTTAAAAAGGTCTTAAATATGGCCAAAAAAATAAGAAAGGTCTTAAATATGATTTAGAAGGTCTTAAAAATGATCGGATTTGAAAGGTACTTCTGTGTTGCGATAGCGTCTAAATGTGTTTTGGGGGAAATGTCCGGGCTGCAAAGTAACCAGTATGGTAATAGCCTTTCAGTTCCCCCCAACAATTTGTATTGAAATAAATCAACATGGAACCAGTAATCACTAACTTTGTTTCCGCCGGCCCCTTATTGGAGAACACCCAGCTAGTAACCTAGCAACCAAGCTTCAGCTAGCGGCAGACAGAAACTCATGTATCTTCGAATAAATATGGGGAAGTGTAAGTTCAACCGTTATTGGTTGGAAAACATCGAATTTAGTGCTTGGTTGACCTTTTGCAAAATAAATTAGCGTTTGTTTGGCTAATGTAGCGTTATCTAGTGCAGCGTTAGCTAGTGCAGCAGCTCCCGCAACAACACATTGGGACCTCCGGGCAACGTTTGGGTCTACGTCAACCCTAAAAGCGGAGGTGCTGTAGACGCTAAATACCGTAGTTAAACACCAATCATACAACAGCAACGATGAAAGATTGTAGCCAAGGCAGCAGAGCTCTGAATATAGCTCTTGTCACACTCTCTCTCACACACACACACACACACACACACACACACACACACACACACACACACACACACACACTAGGGCTGCTCGATTATGGCAAACATCATAATCACGATTATTTTGGTCAATAATTGATATCACAATTATTAAATACAATTATTAATTGACTTTGAAAACATCCATTTATTGAACTTTAAAACAAATAATAATTTGGACAGTATCTTTTTAACTGTTGATTACCCTGAACGTATAATTCAACTGAAAAAATAAATTAAATAAATGATACATTTAAATAAATAATATCAAAAATAATAAATACCAATAAACAAGATCAACAAATATTTTGGAGCGCACTTCCACAAGCTACTAAACATATACAAATATGATAAATAAAAATAAATTAGACTAAAATTAATTAATCAAATATGTTGTAGTGCACTGTCACAACCTAGCAAAGCAAAATAATCTATTATGTTGTTTCGTAATTGCGATTAAAATATGATTAATTGCACAGCCCACACACACACACACACACACACACACACAAGCACACAGAGACACACACACATACACACTTTTTGTCTAACACGCTAACACAGTTCTGTACTGTTATGCTGTTATGTTCAGTCATTGTTCTTATGTTGAACATGAATACATTTATTGGACGTATTTCTTCTTTCATAGCAATTTTCCTTCATACTTTCTTGCCGTGAAATAGGTCTTAAATTCTATTCAAAGTGGTCTTAAAAAGGTCTTAAAAAGTCTTAAATTTGAGTTGGCGAAACCTGCAGGAACCCTGTATATATATTTACATATATTACTCAATATATGGAAAGCGGCAATTACTGATGTATTATCCCATATATTACAATATATTATCACAATATATTATTCAATATATATATATTGTAATATATTAACACAATATATTATTCTATATATCTTCAATATATTTTCAATATATTTTGTAGATATGAATAAATATGTTTTTCATGTTGATTATTAATCAGTATCACTTGGTGTAGCCAACAGCAAGATTTCCTTTATTAAATCTTTTCAATTAACCAGTAAATCAGAAAACAAAATAATGCAATATATTGACAGTTAATATATGGGGGAATATATTTTCTTTGCGTAAGGGTAAGAGCAGATACTTTTTCAATAAAAAATGTAAGAAACTTATCACAGAGAGTAGTCGATGGTACAATTGGAGAAACATCACAGGGATTAATGATCGAGTTGAGGACATTAAAAAGAACTTGAGGTTTATGGCTGTTTTTGGAGATTAACAGAGAAATGTGCTCTGTTTTGGCTGCTTTGACTGCCGTCTGGTAGTCGGAAAGGCAAGCACCAAGGATTTCTAAGGAGACATGGAGTTTATCCTTTTTCCATTTTCTCTCTGCACGCCTGCAAGCGCGTCTAAGAGCGCGAGTACAGTCATTAAGCCACGGCTCTGAGAGAACTTTGGTGCGTCTAAGCGTAAAAGGAGCAACGGAATCCAGTATTAGTGTACATGTCGAGTCAAACATGGAGATAAGCTCATCCGCCCTAATGCGGCTTTCACACCAGCGCTTTTCCCTTTCTAGCTCCTAGCGAGAGTTTTTCTGGTTCAGCTCCGGTTTCCCTTTTCAGCTCCCGCTCTGTTCACACTGCCCAGAGCTGCCACTGCTGCGTCATGACGTCACAGTTTACGTCGCTGATTTTCTCCCACAACAACAACGGGCCGGGGACTGCATCGGGTCGATGATCGTGTTGCTTTTAATCATACGAAGCCAGATTAAATTAAATAACGACTTCTCCAACCTTATACTTTTCTCCAGAGTGCCGTGGTTCATTGTTTATTAATGTGTTTCAGCGGCATTTACCGACCGCTGCAGTGCTGGCTGCACTTCCACGGGAGTTTATTCTCCCGTTAGCTCCAGGTTAGCTCACACGGCTCTAAAGTATTCACTGTCTGACTGTCACACAAGCAGCTGATACATATCCCCAGTTCCCCTTAAGTGAATGTGTGTCAGTCTGAATTGACGCTGTTTGGCATCACAACGCTGTTATGAAAGTTTCTCTGGTATAACATGGGTGATGTTAGCATAGCAACCGAAGCTAAACTGACTACTTGCTAAGCCGTTTTCTACAGGCACATTTTACCGGCGTATTTTTCATTATGATTCTACTTGTGATAGTCGGACATGACAACCTGTACAGCCCATGTATCTCCACAATGATCAATAACAGCGAACGGATGGTCAAAGTAAGGTTTCCTGCACGCCTCGACGTAAGCGACGCCGCGTCATAGCTCCGAAGCTCTTGCCTCTGGACCGAACATTTTTTGGAGCTGGAAGTGAACCGCATTCCGGAGCTATGACGCGCCGCCGCTGCGGTGTGAACAGGAAAAACCGGCGCTTTTCCAGCTCCAGCTCCGAGCAGGAGCTGGAAAAGCGCCGGTGTGAAAGGGGCATAAGAGCACAGTTCACCTCTAATTTACAGATCGGAGAAGTATTAAAAACATCAGAAAACTGTGAGGCAGTCAAGGGGTTAATCGAACGCAGACGATGCGCAGGAGCACGTAATTCGACTCCTGCGGAAGGGATCGAGGTTGTAAACAGAACCGGTAAATGGTATGAGATACGCGTTGCTGCACAGATTTCATCCACAGAGACAGACAGTCCAAACGATAATACTAAATCTAAAGTGTGTCCTTTTTCGTGTGTTGGGCCAGCCACGGACTGAATGAGACCGAAAGAATCGAGGAGATTTAAAAAGTCCCTAACCAGAGGTTTAGACTCGCAGCACACATGGACATTAAAATCTTCGCAAATCAAAACACGATCATATTTCACCATGATCCCGGACAGAAAGTCAGAAAAGTCAGTAATGAAATCCTTATTGCACTTTGGCGGACGATACACGATTGCGCAGAGCATAGGCGAGGCCGGGTTCAGTTCAAGAAGCTGCAACTCAAAGCTAGCATAGCTAGTGAAGTAAACAGATATGGTTCTAAACTGTATTGAAGTAAACATGTATTATTTTGAATTGTATTTTAGTGAACATGTATTGTTTGAACTGTTTTAAGTAATCACATATATAGATATTGTATTCTCACTTACAACTCACTGACCCAGAGATCCTGTTACACACACATACACCTCCTCCCACCAGCACACACACATATTCTTTTCAAGGTTCTTTCTGGGCATCAATATATCTGTGCACAATGTTTGGTTGTCTGGGAAAGAATAGTTTGTGTGAAATATTCCTTGGGAAAGTAAGGGAGTGAATATCGGTGCAGAGATAAGATTGACTCTGCCGTTGTGAACTTCCGAATCTCAGAAGAAAACATACTTTTTCTCAGAACTCTGATTCGCTGTATTGGACCCGACCAGAAGTGAATCCAACCAGTAAAAACACCTGGGGGAGTGAGCAGCTCACACAGCTCCTCCCCACGGACTCTCTGATTCGCTTCGGAGTAAAATGGGAAGGAAGAAGTCAACTCATCTCCGCCCCAAAATATGAATATGAATACTGTTGTTTTTGCATGTAAAATGCTTCCTGTTTGCTGGCTGGCTGGTCCCGATACCTGTATCGCACAGCAGTGGAAACCTGAAGACCGGAGTACTCTGTAAAACTTGTATACGTGTTTTGTTTCTTACCAGTAAAATCAGATTATTGTTATAACCTTTAATTCCGGTGTTGTGAATTCCTTTCTTTATCAAATAGAACCAGCCTCATCTAACGAACGGTGCGTAGCGGAGGGGGGGGCTTTAAGCCAACCATCCAACAGTGTTTGCTACAACACTAGTTACAGGGTGAAGCAATCGGCATTGGAGACTAGCTCTAAACACTGATGCTATGCACCCACCACGGCCGGTGGCACGGGGGGAGCTGAAGAAAGTACAGTCGGGAGGAAGAAGTTCAGAAAACGGTACATACTCGCCAGCGTGGACCCAGGTCTCCGTCAGGAACATCAAATCCAGATCACGAGAGGTGAAGAAGTAATTTAGCAGGAACGTCTTGTTTGCTATTGACCTAGCGTTTAGCAAAGCCATGCAAAGTTTTCTCTCCGGGCTGGCCGAAGGTGTAGTGCGTCTCAGCTGATGAAGATGTGCGTGTTGAACGCCGCGCGGACCGGGAGCAGTCAGTCGGGCAGGGGGAGCTGCCAGCGGAGGCCGCAGCTCCGGAAAGACAGGGCGTGCAGCGGGAGGGCCATGACATCCGAGGCGTGGATGAGTCCCAGAAGAAGCCGTCAGGTATGCTTTTTGATGGACCAGCGCACCACCACGCTTTCCCCGTCGTCTAAAGCGCTTTCGGTGAGGCAGGATGCAGGGCAACCGGCGCAGGTAGGTGGGAATATCCGACAGTAGAGGGGGGGGGAGTCGATTTACGGTTGCCAGATGTAGGTTTGGGCAGCAGTATAAACTCCAGTGAGGGTCTGAGGTGGAGGAGAGCTTGGCGATCGTAGACGAGCAGAGCAGAGACATTCTGACAAACATAAAACAAAAACAGGATAGCTAAAGGCAGAGAGCTGAGGGAGCGACATGCCGACACAGGCGCCATCTTGAAATCCTTCCCACGAGTTACAGAATCTTGTGGTGACAGCAGCAGGGATGCCTCTTTGTTCCCCAAATTCCAAAACAGTCTCACGGCATTTCGTGTTATAGTCACGAAATTAATCTATTGATTCGTGTTCACCAACACGATTTCGCCATTTTTTTCGTGTCACACAGAACGATTTTAAAAGCAATGTAAATAATAACAAATTAGAAGGAAAAAGACATTTAAAAAAATACAGATTTAAGTATTCTGACACAGAACGATTTTAGAAGCAATGTATTTATATTGGTAGTATGTTTCGTGCCTGCACCAAATAATAACAAATTAGAAGGAAAAAAAGATGACATAAAATACAGATTTCAGTATTCTGAGGCTCTGAGCCCCATTTATTTTCCTCGCGGACGGCAAAAAAACTCAGACATTATACAATTTAAAATAAAAGGGATAGGGTTAGGCTTAGGGTAAGATATTGAGTGAGAACATGTTTTTATGAACCACACAGCTTCTGGTCTTCCAAGACCCGACCGGACAAAAAGACGTGTTGCAGGCACGAAACATACTACCAATAGAAATACATTGCATTTAAAATCGTTCTGTGTGACACGAAAAAAATGTGAAAATCGTGTTGGTGAACACGAATCAATAGATTAAATTAATTTCGTGACTAATAACACGAAATGCCGTGAGACTGGGTTGCAAATTCAGCATCAAACACATCTTTAACCTGTTAAGCCCGAGAGACCCCGGTACCGGGGTACTGCCGCAACATCTTGCAGGAAACAGTGTCTGAGGGCATGTTCATTTAATAAAACTATGAATGTTTTATATCCATGTAACGGGAAGAAACTCATTTTCAAAAGAAAACCCACAATGCTAACACTGAGCCTCTGAATTAGCAACGAGCGAAAAATGCTAACACCTTACTGCAACGAAAATGACTCACAAAACCTTATTATTTATCTTTTCACCACATCCAACACATCGATTCACATCGTGAGGTGACACAGAATTGTTTGACACGACATTACCACTGAATTATACGTATTTGCGACGTTATAAGCAAAAACGGACATCAAAACAGGTGACGCTAGGTAGCTAAAAATGCTAACATTTTTACCTTGGCTCTGTAGTCTCTCCAAAGTGGTCTTCAATGGCATTAAACGATAAAAAACGCTGCTGAAGTTAATCCATAGGTTAATCTAATGTGCCTGTGTCCCTTTGAAATGATTTCTGATAATCCATAAGCATTAAAACTGCTTTTCCGTTTCCAGATGTCAAAGCTAGAGATAGGTCCACTCTGATGCAAAATTACATGCGCGAAGCCCTCACCTTTTCTCTTCACAACGTGTGTGTGGGGGACTCCCCCTTCGATTCTATTGGCTCTAACGGTCAGAAAGAGGTGTCAACCATCAAAATCGAGCAAGGGGGGCCAGAAATATGGAAAATCCACCCAAATGACCCCAGAAGTGGTTTATTTTTGCTAAATCTCTCTAAAAAGGTCAAATGTCACTTGTTTAGCATCAATCTTGATACAGGGTACTTATTATATGTTGTACTTTGGATTCCTAAAGCTTTTAGTCTACTAACCCATCATCCAAGGGAAGTTTTCACTATAAGTAAAAAAGAATTTTTGGACGGACACTATAATTTACAGTTTTTTACTATGTAAAATCTGAATTTTCTTTAAAATAAAAAACATCTATATTGATTCTGACTTTTCTACATCCAACTCACAGGTTTATCATTACTTTGAGAAAAAAGATTATTAATTTAACCCTTTTAGAAGGGAAGATATGGTCATTTGTTCTGGGAATGTCACTTTTGAGCCTGAGACCTGAAAAACAGGCTCAGGGCTTAACAGGTTAAAAGTTGTGCTTGTATGCAGCAGTGAGCTGAGCTTCAACAACTTTGCAAGAGAAGAGGTTGTTCCTTTTGTTTCCTTCAATCCGTCTCCCACCACCAGCTGCAGTGTGTGCGCAAAACACTGCAAGCGCTGTTTTTTTGCCATGGCAGCATCTACCGTTTCCTGATCTTCAAGGGAAAGGTCATGCCATAGCTCTGGGTCATCAAGATCATCCTCTTCATCAACATCTTCATCTTCTTGCTCCGTTGGGAAGCACACAGTGAACGCTTTACGCATGTTGGCGGCATTGTCACTAATTATGTAGTCTATCTTGTTTTTAATGCTGTACTCATCACATACAGCCTCAAATTGCTCACAGATTCTTTCAGCTGTGTGTGAGTGCTTTACAAAAATGGAAGACATTAAGAAAATGGTATTTAAAATCAGTCATTAAAAAGAAAAGATAATAAAATAAACATTAAAAGAAAAAATACATGGATAAAAGTTACAGTGCAGTTTAAGATGTGAATAGTTCAATTAAAAGCAGCGGCAAAAAGAAAAGTCTTCAGCCTGGATTTAAAAGTAGTAAGAGTTGCAGTGGACCTGCAGGTTTCTGGGAGTTTGTTCCAGATATTTGGAGCATAATAACTGAATGCTGCTTTACCATGTTTAGTTCTGACTCTGGGGACAGAAAGCTGACCAGTCCCTGAAGACCTGAGAGTTCTGGATGGTTCATAATTTAGCAGTAGGTCAGACATGTATTTTGGGCCTAAACCATTCAAAGCTTTATAAACCAGCAACAATATTTTGAAATCTATTATTTGACACACAGGAAGCCAGTGTAAGGACTTCAGAACAGGAGTGATGTGATCCACTTTCTTAGTGTTAGTGAGGACTCGAGCAGCAGCGTTCTGAATCAGCTGCAGCTTTCTAATAGATTTTTTAGTGATACCTGTAAAGACACCATTGCAGTAGTCGAGTCTACTGAAGATAAAAGCATGGACAAGTTTTTCCAAATCCTGCTGTGACATTAGTCTTTTAATCCTAGATATGTTCTTTAGGTGATAGTAGGCTGATTTAGTAACTGTTTTAATGTGACTGTTGAAACTCAGTCCATGACTACACCTAGATTTCTGGCTTTATCTGTTGTTTTGAACATTGCAGACTGAAGCTCAGCGCTAACTTTTATACGTTCTGCCTTGGCTCCAAAAACCATTACCTCAGTTTTATCTTTGTTTAATTGGAGAAAGTTCTGACACATTCAGTCATTGATTTGTTCAATGCACTTACTCAGTGTTTGAATTGGAGCATAGTCTCCTGGTGAAATTGTTACGTAAATTTGTGTGTCATCCGCATAGCTATGGTAACTTATTTTGTTGTTTTTCATTATCTGAGCCAGTGGTAGCATGTAGATGTTAAAGAGAAGAGGCCCCAAGATGGAGCCTTGAGGTACCCCACATGTCATATTTGTCAACTCAGATGTGTATTTACCTATAGAAACAAAGTTTTTTCTGTCCTTTAAGTAGGACTCAAACCAATTTAGAACTGTTGCCGAAAGTCCCACCCAGTTTTCTAGTCGGTCTAGTAATATGTTGTGGTCAACAGTGTCAAACGCAGCACTGAGATCTAATAATACTAACACTGAAGTTCTGCCACTGTCTGTGTTTAAGTGGATGTCATTGAAGACCTTTACAAGAGCAGTCTCAGTGCTGTGGTTTGGACGAAATCCTGACTGGAACACATCCAAAGAGTTATTTAAATGCAAGAAGTTACTCAACTGTTGAAAAACTACTTTTTCAATGATTTTACCTAGAAATGGCAGGTTTGATATGGGCCTGTTCATTACTGAAGCATCTAGATTATTCTTTTTTAAGAGCGGTTTAATGACTGCAGTTTTCAGGGCCTCTGGAAAAATACCTGAGTGAAGAGATGTGTTTACTATATGAAGTAGATCTGAGGCCATGCAAGGAAAAACATCTTTGAAAAATCCTGTTGGAATAATATCAAGGCAGCAGGAGGAGGATTTCAGAAGTTGAATAATGTCCTCTAAGTTTTTACCATTAATCTGATGGAATTGTGTCATGGTGTTTGAATTGATATTAGGTGGACATAGGGACAACACATTTGCTGTACCTGATGCAGAGACACTGACTGCTTGTCTAATTTTCTGAATTTTGTCAGTGAAGAAGGAGGCAAAATCATTGCATGCCCTGGTGGATAGAAATTCAGAGGCTACTGACACTGGGGGGTTAGTTAGTCTGTCGACGGTAGCAAACAAGGCACGTGCGTTGTTTTTGATTTTGGTAATGATGTCAGAGAAGAAAGACTGTCGTGCGTTTTTCAATTCCAAATTATAAAGGCCAAGTCTCTCTTTATAGATTTCAAAGTGAACCTGGAGATTTGTTTTTCGCCACCTACGTTCAGCTTTTCGACACTCTCTTTTTTCTGTTCTCACGGTCATGGCCTTTCTCCCTGGAGATATTTTCTTGCCAATCACTTCCTTTACCTTAGTTGGAGCAATGGTATCTATAACATTTTTAATTTTTGAATTAAAATGATCTACTAGCTCATTTACTGAGATGTTAGCAGGGGCAAGTGTGGATGAAAAATTATGAGTAAACATTTCCCTAGTATTTTCAGTTAAATATCGCTTTGTGGTTACCTCTTTCTGAACATTTTTGTGAACAGAAATAGAGCTCTCAAAGAAAACACAGGAATGATCAGAGAGTGCAACATCAGTCACCACAACCTCAGAGATATTCAGACCCTTTGAGATAATTAAGTCCAGAGTGTGCCCCTTATTGTGCGTGGGCTCCGCCACATTATGAGTCAGTCCATAGTTATCAAGAACACAAAACAGTTCTTTAGCCCCTCTGTCCTGGGGGTTGTCAACATGGATGTTAAAATCACCAACAATGACTAGACGGTCAAAGTCAATACACACTATAGACAGCAGTTCAGTAAAATCATCAAAAAAGCTTGCACAGTATTTGGGTGGTCTATAGATATTTAGGAACAGAGCTCGAGAGGAGCATTTCAGCTGAAGGGCCACATATTCAAAAGAAGCAAAGTCCCCATAAGATGTCTTCCTGCATTGAATGGAATCATTGAACAAAATAGCAACTCCACCCCCTTTCTTATGCATTCTTTCCTGACTCATAAAACTAAAGTTGGGAGGGTTTGATTCGATAAGAACAGCTGCACTGTTATTTTGTTCAATCCAAGTTTCCGTTAAAAACATAAAATCGAGATTGTGCTCAGTGATAAAATCATTGATTAAAAATGTTTTTCCTGCCAAAGACCTGACATTTAATAAAGCTAGTTTAAGTTTGTTAAATACACTATCAGTAAGATTTTTTTTGACAAGCTGTGGCTGACATGGAATCACTGCTAAATTTGATAACCTCACACAAACGTTTGAGCACTTCCTGTTTCTAAGCTGATTCACCGCTCTTAATCTATTACCTATCAACACAGATATCAGCAAAGTTACTGGCAGGCAGGGCCCCGGCATGTCCTGGAAAGAGTTGAGAGTGCCATACGCCCTTGAGCCTGGACCCAGCACATATCAGTAAGAGTTTGTTGCGTTTTGTACACACACATCCTTATCAGGCTTCGGAGACTGCAGATGCTTTCTTGAAGGGAGGGGAGGTGGTTGACGTAGGCACGGTGATGAAGACGGGGGAGATGGTGCACGTCTCTGCTTCGGTGATTTTGGTGGGCGTTGTGGAAGGGCGGGGGTAAAGGACATGCTGCCAGGGGGGGGGAGGTGGTTGACGTAGGCTTGTCTTCGGTGATTTTGGTGGGCGTCGTTGAGGGGCGGGGGTAAAGGACATGCTGCCAACCCTGCGTATCGCCTTCATGCGGTCATCGAACTCCAGGGGGGAGGGCGGGGGTGAAAGGGTTAGCGGAGAGTAGAGAGAGCTGGGGGATGAATGAAGAGTATCCTCAAAGGCGTTGACAGGGGGGGGTGTCGGGCAGTGGAGACTCCTCCATTTGTGTCATAGGTCTCCCATAATCAGAACATTCCTCAGGCGGGTGCAGTGATACTTCTTCAGGGTTTTCTGCGTGATGTGTTGTGTCTTTCTCCTGTTTTGATTCCTCTTGCCGCTTGTCCTTGGCAGAGGGAACAGATTGATGACGCAGGCAGTTGAATATGTTAGAGATAAACAATTTCACTCCTGACTTGTTCGGACAAACTCCATCTGCCTTAAGAAGATGTCTGCGATCCCAGAAAAAGTTAAAATTGTCAATAAAATGGACAGAATGGTCAGTGCAGGCAGTTGAAAGCCATGTGTTCAATGCAGTGAAGAAAGAGAACCGAATTTCTGAGTGCAACACGACTGCTATCAGTGAAAATATAGAGGGAACTAGATACCTTTCTGGTCGTTTTTTGTAAATATAAAGGCTATATTTATAGACACAATGATGACTACTGTGGAGTCTATTTTTATATAACATTACAAGACTGATTCTTATTATTACATTATATGCTTATTGTGCTCATGAGATTGCTATGAATATAAAATAAATAGACACAATCACTAATCCCAGGTTCTGATGGGTTAGATATACCAACGAAGGGAATAGTCAGAAGAAAGTTTTCAGCTTGCAATAGAAAGTAGCAGAAGCCAGATGCAGGCACTGTAGAAACAATGAGTTATTGAGGCTATGGCCTTGGCCGCCTGGGTTAGCTCCACACCCACGCATAGCTGGGAATCAGTATAACCAAGATTCCACTTTTCTGTAGAAGCTTCATCAAAACAAATTACGTATGATGGTGCCAGAGTAGGGAGGGACTTCCACAGGCCGGCCGAATGCTGATTGGAAGGTTGTGTTGCCAAGAGACTCTATCTGAGTCTGCGCACCAACCAAAGAGAACCAAGTCTAAACCATGGTATCTCTTCAGCTAGTCTTGACCAATCATAAATGTACGGGCAACGCCCTGTGTAATAAAATGTATTGTCGCACGAGGTTCGAGGCTCTTTACGGATTTGGTGGTTACAGATTACAGCTTTGCTGCCTGTGATTCCCAAAGACATGAGTCCTTGGCCAAGTAATATATATCTTTTGCTCTCTTTACAATAAATAGTTCAACTTAGAAGTTGTCTGTCTTTTCTGGAATTCTGAACCCAACACTACCTGCTAGCTAGACCGTTCCCAGTGCACAGAATCAAATCACAACAACTGGATCGCATACGCGGGATATTCATTACTTGTCTCTGGAGAATGGCAACATAACGTTATCCTAGCGGCTTGGCCCCTGTAATGCTAACATATTACATTGTGTATTCAATGCAACCGTATATTTTTAACCATAGACTGTTTATAGAACCTGCATCTATTTAGCTGGATAGACAACAGATATTTAGCTTTTAAGCTAACGTTTGCATGAGATGAACAAACAGCTAATAGTAGACTTGACTTACCGTTCTGTATGCAGTTTCAGATGGCGAACAAAGTTTGAGGTTGTTGCGTCTCCATCTGTGATGTGTGCGGCATAGGTTAAGCATTGTGCCGTTTGCTTTTTGTTTAAAACTGCGTAGTTTTTGTAGCCGAATGCGACTACCTTAGGTATCATTTTTCCGATAGTGCTGGGTCACGCAGCATCACGCAGCGTCATGGTCACGACTCTCTCCTGCAACCTGATTGGTTAA
Organism: Trematomus bernacchii; assembly: GCF_902827165.1. Lineage (NCBI taxonomy): Eukaryota > Metazoa > Chordata > Actinopteri > Perciformes > Nototheniidae > Trematomus > Trematomus bernacchii. The sequence goes on from NW_022987648.1 coordinate 340,898, forward strand.
TAGCTATATCATGGGGGAACTTGCCGAGGTTCAACGTTTTGGTTTGTTGCTTCGGTAAATATATTGCGAGGAACTTTTTTTTAATAAATTAAAGTATCAAGTCACCTCAAGTAAGAAGGCTCAAGTCCAAGTCAAGTCCCGAGTCATTGGTGTTCAAGTCCAAGTCGAGTCACAAGTGTTTTGTGGTTTTGTGATTTTGTCAAGTCGAGTCCAAAGTCATCAAATTGGTGACTCGATTCTGACTCGAGTCAAAGCCATGTGACTCGAGTCCACACCTTTGGTATTCACTCTGTCCTAAACGGCTTGTTGGAGCTCCTGCCCCCTGTACATGTGAAGTTGCTTCTTTTTAATTTGTGCTGTTAATAATGTATTTTCTAGATAGTAGGGCTGTCATTTTACAGTTTTACTTTTTAAAAGTGATTTAAATGTGCCACCCTGTCTGAGTCTGTGCCCCAGATTGGCCACCCCACCAACACATTTGTAGACCCGCCCCTGGGAAAGGGAACACCCCAAAAAGCATAATATGGCCTCATAACGTTTCTAAGATGGTACATTAAAAATAAAATACAAGTCCAGTGTTTCCCTGCTTTAATAATACTACAATTTCAAGAAATATGACCAACGAGAGTAGAGTGTTTGGCTTCCAAGAAAAATCAGATGACAGTTCAGACAATAATATCAGATTAGCAGTGAAAGACAGGGTGAGAGTTGGTAAGTGATTTAATCCAACAAGCTCTTTAATATGATGACAGCAGCTTCTCAACCCAAGGGATTGTAATCTATAAATATTAATCAAAATCATCTAACAATTATACATACACGTTGCACAGATTACAACACAGGAGTCAGTTTAAGTTGTTCTTTAACTAAAAGGATAAACTGAAGTAAAGAATTCCATCACCAAACAGTTCATACACTGTCCGTTTTCCAGAGTTTTAATGGCAGCCCAGTATGCCTGAATTGTGTTCAGCTGCCCTGCAACTTCTTCATAATAAGGCTGCTGGGTGGTGCGTTGGTGAATATTGTCCCCACAAAAACATGTGTCCCCCACAGAGAGTGTCGGATCACTCTGCAGCAGCCCAGGTCCTCGATCTGAAAGCCCAGGTGACGGTACCGGTCATCCGTCTCAAACAGTGTGTTGTTGGTGTACGAGCCAAAGAACTGAGGAGCACACAAATGTATCATAATGTTATTTGAACACATCATTCTCCATAAAAACAATTTTACTAAATGTATTTTTTCCAAATCTGTATTCATTTAGAAAAAGCTTCCCCAGGTCACTGTTCCAATATTTGACCTCACCATGCATGACAGTGTATGTGGGTCTGGGCTTGCCCTGCAAACCAAGTGGTTAACCACATGCTTTATCCCACCTTGTGAGGTATATAATAGTACTATGCTCAAAATACAGATCATGAATTGTAGAATGCCATAAACCCCTCTGTTTCAGCCGGATGCTGGATTTGCAGCCTAAAACAGCACAGCGTCTAGTCTTCTTGCAGAAAATAGGCAGACACACAGAGGTGCTGCAGGATTCAGGTAAGAGGGTGGGCGGGGGCTTACTGTGGTTTGTTTGTTGCTAATGCCGTACAACCTACAAAACACAAGATGACGTCAACTGTGAACCGAAAGTCACCAAATGTTCGACAGGCTTTCAAATCCTTGGATCAGGAGGGAAAGAGGGACGTTTTTTTGCTGAACCTTTCTGAGTCTCTTAATACACAGGGGAGACATTTACATTGTCCGGCAGTGGCTCAGTCAGTAGGGGCTTGGACTGGGAGCCAACCAGACCTAAATATGGAGTGTGGACTGCTACTTGGAGAGGTCCCAGTTCTCCTCCTGGGCCCTCCCGTGGTGCCCTTGAGCAAGGCAGGGCAGGGCAGAATGGGTTTTCCACATCTCAAATGAGAGAAGGCGTGATTCTCCAACCTTTGGTCGAAGTGTCTTTGGGCAAGACACTGAAGCCTAAGTTGCTTACTAGCATTGCCTTATTATATTATATGAGCTGAGAAGGACCAGTGCTGTTGCCAACAAATCGTGTTCTGTGGCGCGGCGCAATACAAAGACCACTTTGCTCCTGAGCAACACTAAGAAAAGGTATTACAAAGCAGCCCTGAGAAAACGTGTACTGTTGCATGCAGTTAGCATACATTTGGAACACGCTATTATACAGCTTTGCAACTTGAATTTGGACTCTCTTGCTCATATATACCCCATGCAAAGGATTGTGGGTCAGAATAGCCAGAATTTCACACTGCCATGCATACATGTTAGGGTTAAGAGTTCAGACTTGAGGAGATTCGGAACAGCATTCAGATTTGATTAGATGCTATCAGACCCCATTCGTAGATCAGTGTTATCTTACCGCCAGGCCAGAGGATGGCTCGATAAAGTCAGCCCAGAATCCTTCTCTCTGCAGAGCGTAGCAGATCTCCTTTGCTCCTTCAACAAACTGCAAAGTAGAAAAACTGCTTAGTCACTGATAACCCTTTTCCACCAAGGCGGTTGCAAACAAGTTTCCACTGTAAGGGCGCGGGACATTGGTTCAACTAGAGGCAAGAACTGAGAGCCGCATACCTCAGAGGCTGAGGCAGGATTTATGTAGCAACAACACTTCATTGTGAGTTCAACGAAGAGTAGAACGTTGTTAAAGAAGAGTAGCACCAAAATACAGAAAGTAGTCAATGGTATGCAGAGTTTCATACCATTACCTATGGTAGTGGTATGAAGTTAATGTTTTATAACTTTCATCATCGTCTACCATCGCCGGTCTGACTTGAGCCATGTAACTAAACAATAATTGTATTATGTCGGCATTTTTATTAGTAGAACATTAGACAGATGTTTGAAATATTGTCAATTCAATGAAACAGCAGACCACACTGATCCACCAGCTGTGTGTCCGGCAGTAGCTCAGTCAGTAGGGGCTTGGACTGTAGTGTTAATTTTGTTGACTAAAACTATGACGAAATATGTTTGTCAACGACCTTTTTTCCCATGACTAAGACGAGACGGCACCGACGTCAGTAAACAATAACTGTAACGATATCATGATATAATGCAATATCGTTGACGAAAAATTACGAGATGAAAACGTTGCCAAAATCTCTCTTTACTTTCGTTGATGAAAAAGGAGGAGACTAAATATTATCAAAGATAACGTTACATCTCTGATAGTCAGTTTTTTTCCCAGCAGTTCCATTTCCGGTGCTGCGGCTGGGCAGCAGTTGTGTGTCTGTGCTGCGCGCTGTACATTTGCATTACACCGAGCGGCACACTATGAACAGTCAGGAAGACTCGGATCTAACAAACCTTATTTAACAGAAAGGAAAATGGCAGCAACAGGGCTTGGGAGCAGTGGTCGCGTTAAGTTATAGAATATTCCCCCCCCCCCTCGCGACACGTGAGTGACGAGTTGTGTACAAACCCGACGGGTAATAATGGATTATGTTACGATACTGTCCGTCAAGATGATGGATAATGAAAAAGTCTAACGCCACCACTGCTTGGGAGAAAGAAACGAGGCACTATTTGGGCCCATTTTCTCTACAATGAGTCGGAGAAAAAAAGCGAATGTATTGGAAGGGAAGCAATGTGGCCATAAAACAGCTGGTAAAAACACCACAAACCTGACCAGATACTCTCTGCAAAGCTGCATTCTTAATAATTCAACCTGTGTTTTTCAACAAATAAGAATAAGATATAATCTTATTGTGAAATAAGTTTGACTAAAATGACAAATTATTGGTTTTGGCTAGACTAGTTTGACTGAAATGTTCAATATAATCTGATGACTAAAAAAGACTAAAATGTCAGTCTAAAAACAGTTTTCATTGACAAAAAGTAGACTAAAATAGTTAGTTTTCTTTGACTAAAACAAGACTAAAATGCTCAGACTTTTAGTCGACTAAAACTTGACTAAATAAAAACAGGATGAAGGTGACTAAATAGGACTACAACTAACAAGGACATTTGACACAGGACTAAGACCAAGACTAAATTAACACTATTGGACTGTGAGCCGTAGGGTCGCTGGTTCAACTCCCCGAACAGACTTAAAATATGGAGTGTGGACTGCTACTTGGAGAGGTCCCAGTTCACCTCCTTGAGCAAGGCGCAAGGCACAGGACAGTGGCCGGTTCCCAGAAGGGAGGGAGTGTGGAGCAAGGCACCGGACTCCCCAGCAGAGGTCACATTTTTGTGACAAATAAAGAGGATGTCAATCCTCTTCTATCAGCTTATCGATATTTCAGTGCTGGTGCCGGTATCAATTTAGTACTGGTTCCTCTTTACCAATGGAAAATGCTGCTGTACACACTCTAATGGGCCGTTCACATGAATCACATCTCAAAACGGACAATATCTTAAAGTGGACCTATCATGCTATATTTAAATGATATATTGTAGGGCCATACCTATATAAGGCATATTTATACGTTTCTGTTTTCAAAATACCAAACAGATCATGCATTTTAGCCATGCCTCATTTCGCTCTATGTGCTGTTTGCTGTCTACGGGTCTGATTCTGCTGACCACGCCCCCCTGCAGGAGAGGGGAGACGTGCTCTGATCAGCTGCTGGGCTGTCAGAAGAGGGGGAGAAAAAGAGATCTCCGTCCTCCGTGTTTTATTATATAGAGTCGTTATTCATTTGTTTTAAAGCTCAATAAATAACAAAGAAGACCTTTGAACGGCACTTTTCTAATTTTGTCCGGAAGATTTAAACTTTAACGGACATCTTGACCGGCGAAACAAACTGAAACTGAAAATCTGCCGCACGGTCCCCTCGTTCCTTGGAAGAGGTGGAGAGGTGGGTGTTTGTCATCTGCTGGTGGACTAACCGGAGAGAATTACAGTGCTTGCCTCGACGGGGAGGGATTGCATTGAATTAAAGCAGCGGGAGCAAACGCTTGCCTTGGGGAGGGAGGAAAAACAGCCACAGCGGAGAATAAACAGAAGGGTAACCATGGTAACTATGGGAGGGAAGTCTTTTTTGCTGCTTTTGTGGCAGACTACAGCACCACTTACAGGCCTGGCATATGTACTACATCGTCTCCAGCGCTTTCGAACGGAAATGGCCGTGGCTGTCTCCTCCTGATTGGTGGAGTTGGCCCAATAGCCGTAGTGCCACCGTCCTGACGTCAGGACAGTGTTCAAATCTGGATCAGTTTTTATCAGATCCGTTGCAGCCCCTTTTTTAGAGATTTGGGTATGGAGGAAAATAGAGAGGGTTGTGTTTTCTGACACTTGGTGAGTTCCCTGGAACACCGGGGACACATATTCATGTATAAAAGACGTACAAAAGTGCATTTTGCATGATAGGTCCCCTTTAATATAACTTTAAAAAACAACATCCTGCAAAAGTTCAGATAGGCTCAACCTGCCTCCCTCCCCTGAAAAGTCGACACAAAAAGTAGTCATCCAGAGCAAGGCGGACGATCCTCGCATCTCTGATGGGTACAGACCCTGAAGCCCCCTGGAACAAATCTGAGCCTGATATTGGGCTTTATAAAAAAAAACATTTGATTAATTGATTGGGATAATAGATATAGTGTGGTTAGATCAGTGAACAAAAAAAATGGAAATGGAAATCAAACTTCATATATCCATTTTTGGTTTTGCCTTTTAGGTTTAGAATGTATTAGAGAAGAAAGAACATAATCCAGTACATTTTTCAACACATGGCCCCAGTAGTCCAAGGTTGGATTCTGGCAATGTACACTCAGGAGTGTGTATACTGTGTGAATACTGAGTGTATACTGAGTGTATACTGAGTGTATACTGAGTGTATACTGTGTGTATACTGTCAGGGATGCAAACTCATCAGGTATGAAAAAGGTGACAAGGATCCGAGCCACCCGACCCCCCCCACCCCATGGAATATCGGCTTTAAAATTAGGAATAACAGAGGATTTTAGCAGTCAGAACAACTAAAGCAGCAGTGTTAATAATAACAGAAACGCCAAAGAGTCACATCTAAAGGCCCAGACACACCAGGCAGTCACCAGAGAACTCGCTTGACACCGACATCGACTGTTGCATCGGCGAGTTCTCCTGCGTCTTGGCCATGTGTCGCACTGGAACACACCGCAAAGACTTCAGCCGAGCACGTACGAACTGTGCATGCGCGAGTGGCAATAACTCTCCTTACCAGCAGGCGGCGGTAGTGTGTATTCGTCATTCAAAATAGGCAACAACCGGAAGACAGAGAAGAAGAACAGACTGATATAAACAAACAGCAAATAGCGTGTGCGTTCCATTTTCACTCTCGTCCATCGAAAACATGTTTTAGAATATAAAAATACATGAATGATGAAATGAGCACATAAAGTGCAGACATACTATAAAATCACAGTTAATAGACCTGCATCTGATGATCGCAGTGTTCTGGCGGGTGTGTAGTTTATTGAGTCAGCAATGTAGTAATGTAATAATGGCCACTTCTTGCTAAATTTACATTTCCATGTGATGCTTTTATCCGAGGCGACTCACAATAGGTAAATGAACAGCAGTAGACAGTATCTCATTTACTTAGACACTGTACTTAAGGACAATGTTGAGGTACTTGAGACTAATCCTGCAACTTTATACTGACAAATAAACCCATGAGATGAAAAAACCGGACTTGACCAAACAAATCACGGAGCTCTCAGCAGAGGACAGCCGGGGACGCTCCCGCCGATATCAGAGATGTCCCTGCTATGTGTGGGAGGTAAGAGAGGACATTTAAGGGCTATGTTTGATGTCTTTAAGTATCACCTGCTGGGGTTTAGCTGCTGTCCTGTGCCTTCTTAAATTGTTTGTTTACGTCCCTCACTTCCGTTTCGCTTCTCATTTGCTAGCTGAACAGCTGATCAGAGTGGTTTCTTGGCCCGATAGCTTGTGTCCGACACATGGCCGATTCAACATGTTGAATCGGCCATGTGTCGACCATGAAAGGCCAAATAAGGCGTGTCACGGCCTAGGGTTCGGGACACACCAAATTGACTTTGGGCGACAGGGCACGCTTTGTCGCCAGACAACCGAAGACGGCCGATATCGGCCTGGTGTGTCTGGGCCTTAATAGAAATATATAAAAGCATTTATTTTAATTGTGTAGCAGTCAGTTTATAATTTTGGCAGCACTGTTGAGCATTTTGAAAATGTATTTTCATGCCTCTGTGCAAGGCTTAGTCTTTCTATCTTTATAGCCAGTGGTGTAAAGTAACTAAGTTCATAAACTCAAGTACTATACTTGGGTACAATTTTGAGATACTTGTACTCTACTTAAGTATTTCAATGTTTTGCTACTTTGTACTTCTACTCCTCTACAATTCAGAGGTAAATGGTGTACTTTTACTCCACTCCATTTATTTCATACCTTTAGTCACTTTACAGATTTTGATGAATGATGTGAAATATAATCAAGTCTTAAATCAGACTTTAGTTCCACCTGGAGTAAATTCACAAGCTACCCTGCAGTATACAAAGTCATTCAAACTAGCTGCACCTTTACCAGCTTTGAGAACACTTTCATGATCAATCATTATAAAACATATCATATATATTATTCTGAAATGGACCAATCTGCACAATGACTACTTTTACTGTCGCTACTTTAACTATATTTTGATGATAATACTTTTCTACTTTTACTTGAGGAACATGAATTGACTTTTACTGTAACAGAATATTCCTACACTCTGGTACTTCTACTTTTACTCAAGTACAAGATCTGAGTACTTCTACTTTTACTCAAGTACAAGATCTGAGTACTTCTACTTTTACTCAAGTACAAGATCTGAGTACTTCTACTTTTACTCAAGTACAAGATCTGAGTACTTCTACTTTTACTCTAGTACAAGATCTGAGTACTTCTACTTTTACTCAAGTACTTATACCACCTCAGTTTATAGCCTATGAAAAAAACTATTAGAAAACGAAGGTTAAAGCTAATGTTAGCAGATAGTGACAAAGTATGCTAGTTAGCAGGTCTGTGCCACAGTGACTCCGGACCGCACAGTTACTGTTAATGAACGCACCGTAGCTGCTGAAGTTAGACCCTCATCCCGGAGCAGCAGAGTTCAGCCGACAGACAGGAAGACTCGAGCACACAGCTCACGCTTCATTATAATATATAAAAAAATAACACTATGCGCGTCATGATGGCACATAACAGCTAGCGGCCGCAGATTACCACCCCAGATTACCACCCCAGACCCCCCCCCATACCCCAAAAATATTTTTATTGCAGATCTACACGAATCACACAAACAACCTATTTTGGATTCAAATGGCGAATTTCGCCGAAAGGTGACAAGTTTGCATCCCTGACTGTGTATACTGTATGTATTTTTGTGTGTATACTATGTATATACTGTGTGTATACCCCGCCCAACCTGTTCTGACAAATATCAGGAAGAGGCTCACTTTGTTAAGGGTCTGCTCTCTTTCCTGTTCCACCTCTGCACTCCATGATGTCATATCGTTCTTGGTCTTCTGGGTCACTGTGACCACAATCATACCAGTGGATGGAGCCTCAGGAAACATGGACTGGAAATCTGTCATCACATTATTAGGAAACACATACACATATAACACCATGTAATGTAATGTAGAGAAATGTAATGTAACATATGACAGAAACAATCTTCTTATTAGCAATAATGTTTTGGCTCTCAGCAGTAAGAAAGAGAAAAACTAAACATTACAATTACAGAATCACTGTACCAGCTAATACACATTAAAGGAACTTAACTGTTTACTTCAGACAGCATCAAAACATTTGTTCTGCCTTTTTCTTAATAATCAGTTAACATAGATGCTCTGGATAGTTGAACACTTTAAATATATTATTGACATTTTAAACTGTATACCCCGGTTATCTAGGCTCTTGTTTTGTTTAATGTATACCCCGTTTATCTAGGCCCTTTTTGTTTTGTTTTATGTATACATGTCACACTGTAGGACTGCGGGAAACCATATTTCGATATTTCTGGATGTACAACACATGTAGAATTTTTGACAATAAAGCTGACTTTGACTTTGACTAGTTGTGTGAGGAGTGAATTATTTACCTTGTTTTAGTAGTTCAGGGCAGGACTGTATCGCACACTCCAGACTGGAACTGTCCAAGTACTGCTCCGCTCTACCAACACCAGACGGAGCTGTGTACTCTTTGTCCTGACACAAACACACACACACACACACACAAATGATAGTAAACTAACCTATTTTGTGGGTTTGCACACTTACTATATTTACAAACTGTTGGGAAAATACTGAATGTACTCTTCTAATATCAGAGTAGCACATGATAACAAAGGCCCTACGTAGCTGTGTACGTAACAGGATGTATGATTACCTAGAAGAGCGTCAGGACTGTTATAGGCATATGATAGCTATGTGACAACGATTAACATAATGACTCAGCCTCTATGGAGATAGACATATGACTGTCATGTTTATTGCTTACGCAGGCCTTAGCTAATCTGAACTAAGGTCAGAATACTGCTTTGAACCTGTATCCTGCATCTTGTGACTGTAACACTCTCTTGTATATAAGCATGTCAAGGACACTATTCTGGGAACTATTTGTCCAACGCAGCTTTGTGTGTGATGACTACTTCCATTCTTGAGAGGATAATAAATACATGTATCCTGATATTGAAGACCAAGCCGGTGACAAGTGATATTTCCCTAACAAAAACTATTTCTATTAATGTGGTGCTGTGCCCAGCTGTGTTCCATTGTGTGTGCACAGCGGCTGCTCTGCTTGTGTATCAACTATCCAGCAGCGACTCCATCAGTAAAAATAAATACAAAATGTGTTGTGTGAGATCAGCAGGACAATATAAGAAATAAAGGGTTTTTTTGTTTCCATACCACTTTTGTGTTTACGAGCACAACATCACGTCTTGTTGCACGGCATAATACAAATTTACAATAAAAACACATTTTAAACACCGAATTACTCTATATAACATTAAACTATCAACTTTTATCTGAAAAATAAAAAAAGGTGCCTGTTGTCCTAGCTTTAATCAGTTCGATATGCAGATATACAGGTCCTTGATACACACATTAGAAACAAAGCAACATTCTGCTGTCCACAGGCTGTCTCTTCATGTTAAACAGAGTGTTGATGGTGGGGAACAAAAACTAGGCCGACGGACAGCTCTAAATTGACCACATGCGATGGGCTAACCGATCGCAGTGTCTTCTATCTAGCATACCACGTGATGTCAATCTCACATATTGTCATTAAACGTTCATCCATTCCATATCCCTAATTTCAGTTTATCCACCTTAGTTTTGCACTAGGACCTTCTTTTAGATTAAGCAATCTGGTACTCTGGTGTATCTGTAACACACAAAAATGTTGCCTAAATAGAAAACTTTAATACAAAAAACTGTAGATTTTGCACAGCAAGCTTCTTTCTTTGAAACCTTGTATACAGGTACAAGAACTCTTTTAATATTAAACATTGTCAAAACGCATCAAGAGGGCTTTTTTCCTGTTTTATTGAACAATAAGAGTTTACAGTCATATATCCTGTGCCCTTCATTGTCTTGAGCAGTGATCCAATTGAGTGCAGAGAGAGAGTTCTAATGTTAGCAATAATACACTTACAGAGAACTCTCCGATGCATTGGGCCAGAATGAAGTCATGTCTCTCACTGCTGGACATTGACAACAGCAGGTCAGGGACCCCCTTGTGTGCCGGGCCCTTCCTCTGCTCTGCTAAGCCCTCCAGCTGCCAGACAAAGCCCACGTTACCAGGCAGCAGGAAGCGCTGGTCCTGGGGCCCGAAAGGCCCCATGCTCTCATCAGGCCACACTGTCTGCAGTCCTTCAGCATGGATGCACATTAACAGGAAAAAATTATTAATGAAAAAACCGGTATCCCAGATAACAAATGTTCTTACGCATTACAAAGCTTAGTTGAATATTCCATTGGTTGGTCAATTTGGACCGTAACAGAAAACCTCAATCAGTGCTGCTGTCATTTCAAGATGCGTTGCTGTCGCTGCAGTTTGGTCTTAGAGGAAGCAGTAGGATGATTTTCAAATCAAAAGTCTGAGTCAAATTGTTGATTTATTTAGTAAGCAGCAGTGCGGGATAATGTGCAGCGAGCCGAGGAAGAGACCTCACAGCTGTCTAACCCCGTCGGGCCTTTCCTGTTTCAAACATTCATGTTACCACTCAAACCACAACGATCTATGCTATAGAAGAATGAAAATAGATCATTATTCTAATTTTCTAATCAGCCTCAGCTAGCTCATGATATAGTACAACACAAAATAAACAAATACCCATGCTGGAGGGATGGATGGCTACATCAGAGCCCGAGGGTCCCGAGGGCCCCGCAGCAGAGGAGGCTCTGGCTGCACACACACGGTGCACCAACACATGGAGCCCCGGCAGGTAGGAGACCTGCGCTCTGCACAGCACCTGCACAAAACACTCTGGTCAACTCAGCCGTCTCTCGCGTTTGCTTGGTCAAATCAGCAGCTCTTATCGCGCCTTTACGGTAATCGCTGAGAAGCTTTTTTACAAGAGTAAATGCATGTTTTTTCTGCTTTATTTGCAATACAAATAATTTTTACAATAAGTTCTTAATAAAACTGACACTGTTGGACTCTGCTAACAACAATACAATGAAGTACTTTTACTGTGTACTCTTTCAGTTATTCTCTGTCAAACTCCCCTCCTGAGTACAAATTCAAGCCACTTCTGCTATATTTGATGAGGGCAACATTTTGATGAGGGACAAAATGATTTTTGGCCATAAGTTCTTAATAAAATTGGTACCGTTGGACTCAGTAATAGTTGCACTACTACCACAAGTACGATCAAGTACTTTTACAGTGTACTTTTTGAGTAATCCTCTGTCAAACTCAATACAATACAATAATTCATGTATTCTGCTATATTTGATGAGGGTCAAAAAAGATTTTTTGCAATAAGTTCTACCACAAGTACGATCAAGTATGTTTACAGTACACACACACACACACACACACACACACACACACACACACACACACACACACACACACACACACCACACACACACACACACACACACACACACACACACACACACACACACACACACACACACACACACACACACACACACACACACACACACACACACACACACACACACACACACACACACACTCACCCGGGCCATCCTGGGCTGCCTGTGTTCCTGCAGTGTTCTGGAGGTGATGTTTCTGTGGGTGGGGGAGACAAAGTTAGAACCTGAACGAAGACAGAGAAAGAACGTGTTCTCTACAAAGTGTGACTGTTGTATCTACAGGGATAAAAGCGTCTGACAAGTAACATGTAATGTAATAAGCATGTACCGCCCCACACCCTTACACTACAGTTACCCCTCTGTCTGTCTCGGAGCTCAGCAGAGTCAATCACAGTGTAGTGGGGGGGGGGGGGGGGGGGGGGGGGGGTAATACAGAGCGAATTCAGTCAGTCAAAGCCATCCATCTGCTATTCACCTTGAAGTCGCGCACGCGCTGTAGTGAAGGAGGTTCGTCTTCTTCTTCTTTGAGTGTAATTGGCAGCTCGCAACCAACGATTTAGTGCATTACCGCCACCTATTGGACTGAAAGTAACAAAAAAGTTAATATAAAACCGAACAACCACCATCTATCTCCATTATTTCAGTTGCCCTTATTAATTAAAGGTAGGGTAGGTAGGTAAGAATGGAGAAACCAGCTAGAATTTGAAACTACGCAGCCGAAAAAAATCTGCCCCTTCCTTCAGACTTCCTTACAGAGCCCCTCCTCTAGCCCAGCGCAACACCTTCGTCACACATGTTCGTTGCCACTTGTTTGTACCATTTTCAGGCGATTTGTAATCTGTTCTAGAAAAACTATGTGTTTTTTAGGATTTCAAGAAGCATATAGAACAAAGAATGGATGTATTTTATGAACATTTATCCATGCTGGAAGTAGATTTAGATGTTTTAGGAGTGAGATAGAGATTATTATCTAACATATGCATCCAATGAAGCACTGCATGAAGTCTGTTGATGATCAGAGGCTGTTGTTGGGGCTGCATAAACGTTTTTTTATTTTTGTTTTGTAGGCAGACCATGCGGGTCAGCCCGACACGCACGGACATACACTCTCTCTTGTCCTTTCTCTTTTGAGCGCTGCTCTTGTGCTTTGGTTTGCTGTACATTATAAATGCAAGCTATTACATTTGTTATAATGCTGCCGAACTTGCTGCTGCTAGCTACAGTACAGTGGTACAGGACAGGTTGATTAAACGGTTCGCTCACCACGCAAGGTATCACATGACATGAAAGCAGGGCCGGCTCTAGCCAATTTGATGCCCTAGGCGAGATTTTTGCTGGCGCCCCCCTCCCTCCCCTATAGAATATATAAAGAATAAATGAAAAAACTCTACAGAAGACAAATACACTACAAAAACAGAAACTTATTGACATAGGTAATATACATCAAAAAGGCTTCAGACTAGATCTAGGGGGTACAACTCTAAAACACCCATATGAAAAAGATCGGTTTACATTTTAATAATCAAATAAGTATGTGAACAAATCAATGCCAATAACAAATCAATGTAACTTATTTTGTTGTTGTTGTTCATTCATCTTATTTTACCTAGTTAATATTTATTTAGTAATGCACATTTTTATTTCTCCAGTTTTAAACGATATTTTTGGTTTACTGTCCTATAGTAGGCCTATACATTGAAATGATTCCAAACCTGTTTATCCCAATAATTATAAAGGAGTGCCTTGGAAATATGTGTTTACATAAATTGTGATCAAAACGTTTGAGACCCACTGAGATAACTTAGACTAAAGTTAACTATCTAAACACTGAGAGTCCTTTACCTCACTGAGCTGTAGTTATCAGCCTCCCAGTCTGTCAGGAGAGAGCTCCCCTCCACCTTTGTTGTAGAAACATCTTCTTCTTATAACAATGGCATAAAATATTATTAATATGTCAGGCAGTGGCGAGCCGTCAGGGCCCTCTAGGCCCTCTGTGAGGGCCTAAGATATTCTAAAAAATAATATTTGAAAATGTTAAAAAAAAAAAAAATTATTTTAAATATTATTTTTTATATATTTCTTTTGTTAAATTTTTCATTAGTTTTACCAAAATAACTTGATTTAATTGTATTTAAAATAACATTTCCAAAGAAATAAATCCTTCGAATCTGCCTGTTCAGTTTCTGTTGGAATGTGAAGGGTTAAATGCCGTCTCTGCGAGTTACTGTGAAGACGGGAGAGGTTAGTCAAATCATTCATCACCTCCTCCCTCCCTGACTCTCTGGACCCCCTGCAGTTTGCCTACAGAGCAAACAGGTCCACAGACGATGCCATAGCCCTCACCATCCACACTGCCCTCTCACACCTGGACCCGAAGAACAGGAACACATATGTGAGAATGCTGTTCATTGACTACAGTTCAGCATTCAATACCATTGTGCCCTCCAAGCTGGCCATCAAGCTCAGAGACCTCGGGCTCAACAGCGCCCTCTGTGACTGGATCCTGAACTTCTTGACGGGCAGACCCCAGGCAGTGCGGGTGGGAAACATCACATCCTCCACCCTGATTCTCAACACCGGAGCCCCTCAAGGCTGCATGCTCAGCCCTCTCCTCTACTCCCTGTTCACTCACGACTGTGTGGCCACACACATCTCCAACACCATCGTGATGTTTGCTGATGACACGACCGTCATCGGCCAGATCACAGACGACGACGAGACAGAGAGGAGGTCGAAAACCTGACATCTTGGTGCCAGGATAACAACCTCCATCTCAACGTCAGCAAAACAAAGGAGCTGATTGTGGATTACAGGAAGCAGCAGGGAGAGGGACACGCCCCCATCGCCATCAATGGGACTACGGTGGAGAGAGTCAGCAGCTTCAGGTTCCTTGGGGTCCACATCACTGAGGACCTGACATGGACTCTTCACACCACCACCATCACCAAGAAAGCTCGACAGCGGCTCTTCTTCCTCCGCAGGCTGAGGAGGTTCAAAATGGATTCCAGGATACTCTGCAACTTCTACAGGTGCACCATAGAGAGCATCCTGATTGGCTGCATCACGGCCTGGTACGGCAGCTGCACCGACCTCAATCGTAAGGCTTTACAGAGGGTGGTGAAAACTGCACAGCACATCACCAGGACGGAGCTGCCATCCATGGAGGACCTTTACTCCCAGCGGCTCAGGAAGAAATCACTACGGATTATCAAAGACCCCCATCACCCCAGCCACAATCATCATCTGCTACTCAGTAATATGTATCTAATATCTAATATATATCATTCCAATAACTTGTATATAGACTCGTACTGCACTATTCCACATGCTCACTTTATTTTATAACTATTTTTCTTTTTGTATTGCTCTTGCTATCTGTATTGTTATTATGTTGCATTGTTGGAGAAGCCTGTGACATAAGATTTTCAACAACATAATTACTCTGTAGCTATGTCAGTTTGACAATAAAGAACCTTGAACCTTGAACCTTGAACCTGTCATTGATGCGTTTTGCACCCCGGGCCGCTGTTTTGATATTCCGCTGAAGTATACGCTGTGACGTAATAACTCTTATTTTTTTTCGAGGGAAGGGGGGGGGGGGGTGGGTCAGAGGGCCTAGGTATAAAAGTCACGGCTTGCCACTGATGTCAGGTAGTAATAGATTTATTTATTTTCTTCTCAAGAGTGTACCAGAATGCGTAGTTTATGTTAGTATTTCAAAAAATCTCCTGGGGGAGTATCCCCCCAGACCCCCCTTCTGGGGTTGGGTTTTCAGCATGCGTGCCTTTTTATGTAATACAGTTCAGCTTTGATTCCATCATCTCATTAAAGGGATATAAGGGATATATGCACTGTACTTCACTTTAATTAATATTGTATGCTGAAAAGCGTAAAAATATATATTACAGCACGATTTTTTGTTGAATAGATTTGAGTGGTTCAAATTTCGGGTCACGATTAGAATGTAAAAAATGTGTTATCTGATCAATGAAAAGTTTAAATGTTGGGGGACGTTCTTCCAGAATAAAAGTATACATTTCTTGGCAAAATATGTAATTGTGATTAATATTCTGTAATGTTTGGGATTCAGTTTCAAGTTTGGCATGTCATTTAACAGGAAAAAACATGGATGTAGGCTAATTTCGATGTCTAAAACGGCTTTTGTGAGAGCATGAATCGAATCCCAGAAACGTTTCAAGAGATCACAATCCCAAAATAGATGCATGAATGTTTCGTCTTTTATTTTACATCTCGGACAGTTTGGAGAGTTTTCTTTGGAAATTGTATGCATCTTTATGGGTGTGAGGTAAAATGTGTTGATAAATTTGCTTCTTTGAATTTATTGCTTGTGAATGGAAAATGTATTCTTTCACAAATATTCAGCCAAGTAGTTTCATCTATCTGCATCCCTAAGTCCTTTTCCTATATCCTTTTTAAAGTTAGAAAGGATGACTGAGCTCTTTTAGAAAAAACTGCATTAAGTTGACTAATTTTACCTTTGATCGTGCTCGATGACATCAATATCTCCTCCTCTTCTAACAATCCCGATCTCAATTTATTGCCTTTGATAATTGATTGGATCACGTTCCTAATTTGCAGGTATCTGAAAAAATCCTTATTTGAAATATTCTGCTCTTAAATCATTAAATGATTTTAATGTTATATCTTTATGAAACAAATGTTTCAATTGATTGACAACAAATATTTGCTAAGATCAGGATTGTTCAAAATAGGAGAGAAGATGGAAATACCAGAGGTAACATTAACTTTTTTTGTACAGTCCCTCCAGGCTAAAAGTGTATTGACCACTGTGAAACATTTGTCCATATTTCTCACCTTATTGAAATCTTTAACAAATATAAGCGTTTCCACTGGCAACGGGTCAAATATATTGGCTTCTATCTGAACCCATAGTGAATCCTTTCTTCCCAGAGACCAAGATAGTACATTTCTTAATTGAGCTGACCAGAAGTAATGTTGAAAATTGGGAACAGCAAGAACCCCCAAGGTTTCTGGTTTCATAAGAGTAATTAACTTGATTCTTGGTTTTTTATTACACCAGATACATTTTGAGATATGTCTATTGAGAGATTTAAAATAATCAGCGGATAAATAACATGGTAACATTTGAAAAAGAAAATGACATCTCGGTAGAATATTCATTTTTATGACATTGATTCTTCCTAGCAGTGATATTGGTAATGTGGATCATTTAGATAAATCCTGTTTGATTTAGTCAATGAGCGGATTGTAATTCTCTTTAAACAGATTATCCAAATGTGGTGTTATATTTATTCCTAAGTATTTAAAGCCACCTGGTGACAAATGAAAAGAACAAGACTTTTCCAGATTTGCTGTTGGCGTCATATGTAAGAAACAAGCATTAGATTTCTTAAAATTAATTTTATATCCTGAGTATCTTCCAAATTGCTCTATCGTGTCGTGCGATAGCAAATCACAATAGCAAAGGTGACAGTGGACATCCCTGTCTTGTCCCCCTTGTTAGTGAAAAAAAATCTGAGGAACTGCAGTTAGTGATGACCGCTGCGTTAGGATTTTTATAAATTGATTTGACCCACTCTATGAACCGAGAGCCCATATTTAATCTGTTCAAAATAGCAAAAAGAAAATTCCACTCTACCCTGTCAAACGCCTTCTCGGCATCTAAAGAAAGAAGCAGAGAAGACCTCTGACAGGTGTCCAAATGGTTTATAACATTCAAAAGTCTCCTTATATTATCAGAAGAATATCTGCCCTTGACAAAACCTGTTTGATCAGGATTAATTAGTTTAGGTAAAATAGTTTCCAATCGTTTTGCTAATAATTTAGTGATAATCTTATAATCATGATCCAAGAGGCTTATAGGCCTAAATGAAGAACAATTCAAGGGGTCTTTTCCATCTTTATGTAGTACAGTAATATATGCAAGATTCATTGATTGAGGAAGTGTTCTGTTGTGAGAGAAGTTGGTAACCATTGACATAAATATAGGTTGAAGTTCAGTCCAAAACTCTTTATAAAATTCTGCCGAGAAGCCATCTGGCCCTGGGCTTTTATTTATAGGCATAGATTTAATTGCAGCCAAAACTTCTACTTCTGTAAATGATGAGTTTAGATACTCTTGATCTAATTCAGATAATGTAAGTAAATTAATGTTATGGAGATAATTGTCCAGTTAATCTTGTAAGTAATCACATTGAGATTTGTATAATTTGTTATAAAATTCATAAAAAGTCTGGTTAATCTGTTTTGGGTGGTAAGTTATTTCGTTATCTTTCAGACAAATTGCTTTTATAGCCCTTTCTGCTTGCTCCTTCTTTAATTATTGATAGGCAAGTAGTTTACTTGGTTTATTGCCAAATTCATAATTCTTTTGTCTTATAAGATTAATTTGTGTTATGATTTCATTTGTTAAGTCAATATTTAATTTAGCTCTGGCTGTATTGAATTGTTTCCAGTTTTCATCTGTTGATGCGGATTTATGAAGTACTTCACATCTGTTTACTTCTTTTTCAAGTTCTCGTCTGAGCCTAATTCTTTCACGTTTTTTAAATGATGTGTACGCATGAGATAATAAGTCCTCTTAAAGTAGCTTTTGCAGCTTCCCAGATAATATTCAGATCTATAGAGGGGTCATTGTTTTCTTTTATATACCTTATCCACACTCGCATTTTTAATTTGAATTTTTCGTCTCTAAGTAAGGAGTTATCAAATTTCCAGCGCCTAGATACAAATTCTCCACTCTCCAAGCGAATAGTTAAATGATCTGAAATATTAATGGAATCAATTTCACATTATTTTACCCTATGCATGTATTTTGAGTGAATACAAAAATAATCTATTCTTGAATAAGAGTTGTGGACATTTGAAAAGAAAGTGTAATCTTTGACATCCTGATTTAGTTGACGCCATACGTCAATAAGGCCACATTCTGCACAAAGCCCCTGAAGGACCTTTGAGGATTTAAGATTGTGGCTCTTGGACTATTATATTTATCTAATGTAGGGTTAAGAGTGCAGTTGAAATCGCTGCCCATCAGTCCTAATCCTTTACAATTTTCATTGAAGAGCAGCACCATGTCAGACATGAACATTGGTTCATCTATGTTGGGAGCATAGATATTTAAAAAGGTGATTGGGGTTCCAAAAATAGTACCGACAACCAAAACAAACCGACCATTTGGGTCCGTAACTCATTTTTCTAATTCGAATGGGCAAGTTTTGTTTATCACAATAGCTGTCCCTCTACTATGGGTTTTATATGATGAAAAATACACCTGACCTATCCAATCTCTTTTCAATTTAAGATGTTCAGTATCTGAGAGAAAGGTTTCTTGTAAGAAGACCACATCCGCTTTGTCTTTTTTAAGAAGAGATAGTACTTTATTCTTTTTTATGGGGTTTCCCAAGCCTTTAATATTCCAAGAATAGATTTTCATGTTTTGCATGGTGATTGCTGCATATCTGTGGGATTGTATTTAATACGTTGTATATTTTGGCCCCATACACGAAAGGGATTGTCACTGCTTTCATTATTTACCATTAAAACAAATGTAACAAAAACGCAAAACACAAAAAGAAAATAATATAACATCCCACCCAACTACATACTTGACTATTTGCATAAATGTTGGGCCATTCACCACGGCATCTTTTGTTTGAAAAATACATAGTGACAGCATTTAATGTTAGCCGAGAGTCACGCAGCCATGCTGCAGCTCTGTTGTTAGCACGGGACAGTTTGGCAGCAACATTAGCGGGTATTGAAATGAAAGGTACAGTGTGGAATGATTTGTGGCTCAGCCTGTCTGGCTGTTTGACAACTAATAGAGCAAAGGAACTTCAATTTAAGATAAATCATAGACTACATATTACTCCGGTGAGACGCATTAAATGAACCAAGATCTATCAAAGTTTTGTAATAAGTGCAAATAACAGAAGGCACATACATTCACTGTTTATCAGAATGTGAATGACAAAGACAGGAAACATCTACTGCTTTTTAGGCATATATCATCCCGCAAATATTACTCAAAATCATTCAAACTAATAGAAATCCTCCTGTTCTGTGCTAGGAGGTGCATTTTATTAAAGGGGGTTTCAAAATTAACGTTTATAAACAAACACATAGCCTACTGTTAAGTACATCAGAGTTTAAACCTATACTAGATCAGACCCAAGTTACACAGGAAGACATCTTATAGCAGTCAGGTTAAGCTGATGAAAAACTTCACGCTGGTTTGTAATTAAAGGAGTAGGCAGGGACGCGGGAAGTCAGTCAGAGTTGGGGGTGCGGCGTGCGGTGGGAGAAGATTTTTTTTTAAATATTGAAGTTAAAAGCATCAATCTGGTGCACTTTGAGAGCAAAATTAAGAGCTCTATGGATACATCTCTCAACACCCATATGAAACAGAACTGTAAGCAGATTTCTTTTTCTTATATTTTACAAATCACTCCCCTTTTAAACTGTATTCTTGTTTTACTGTCATATAGTATTTCATAACTGTTTTTAATTTATTCTCTCTGGCTGTCCATCTCATAATGTTCACATAGAAACTAGCTGTCAATAGGAATATCATTCAGAAGAATTATAATTTCATTCAAAAATCTGTCTCAAAAAGAGGTGTTGGGTTCAGAATTCCAGAAAAGACAGACAACTTCTAAGTTGAACTATTTATTGTAAAGAGAGCAAAATATATATATCACTTGGCCAAGGACTCGTCACGTCTTGGAAATCACAGCTAGCAAAGCTATAATCTGTAACCACCAAATCCGTCAAAAGCCTCGAACCTCGTGCGACAATACATTTTATTACACAGGGCGTTGCCCGTACATTTTTGATTGGTCAAGACTAGCTGAAGAGATAACATGGTTTAGACTTGGTTCTCTTTGGTTGGTGCGCAGACTCAGATAGGGTCTCTTGGCAACACGATCCTCCAATCAGCATTCGGCCGGCCTGTGGAAGCCCCTCCCTACTCTGGCACCATCATACTAATTTGTTTTCTCTAACGTTTCTTCAGATATAGCGGGAAACCATAATGTTGCTTCCTAGCTTTGCGGGGGAGTGCGGCTCCCATACAGAGTCAAGGCCGGTGCGATGTGCTGTTCTGACTACCTCTTTGTGTTCTCTCAGTCTCTGCACTCCACCTTGCTACTTTCAATATTGCAAGCTAAACACTTTCTCATGTAACTTTTCCCTCCGTTCCTGTCCACCCCATCAAAACTTGGGGGGGGTGATTGGGTCCATTTATTCCTAAGTCACAGCATATACAATGAGCACAATAAGCAAATAATGTAATAATAAGACTCAGTCTTTCTAATGTTATATAAAAATAGACTCCACAGAGGTTGCACATTTAAATTCAGGTGTTGTTATGGCAACGTCAGTGTCCAAACAGCCACATTTACTGCTGCAAATACGTTCAAACATGCTGTCGACACGTAAAGCAGTGGCAACTATGCCATCATTTCAGCTGACTTTTTCTCAGAAATACTGTCACATAACATCCATATATTTCAGTGCTAGGTTGATGCTTAGCTAAGCTAACTATGAACCACTTTAACTGACAGGACTCAGGATCAACTGTGTACTGTAAGGTAGCTTCTAGCTTCATGTTGAACAGTAACGGGCCGTCTCCACGGCAGCGTTAAAAAATCTTGAAACGCTTCTGCCCATTCACTTTGAATGGGGTGACGTCACTTTTTTTCGCTTTCGCCGAAATGCATTGTGGGCAGGCGAGCGGAGATTCTCAGGATTTTCAAGATCCAAAGTTGAACAATGTTCAACTTTTGAAGCTGAGGAGGAAGCGTCAGCCAATCAAATCCCGTGTACGCAAATCTGACAGTTCAAGCTCTAGCCAATCAAACGGCGTGTATGCTGGGAGAGACATACCGCAGATCATTTCCTCATATTCCAAAAAATGGAGGAGAAATTAGCGGTAGCGAATCAATCACCCGGTGCTTTATGACCAGACCTACCGGGATATAAACCGGAGGAGCCAGGCATGGAGGGAGGTGGCAGAGACAGTGGTATGTTTTCGCCTGTTTTGGGGAGTTTATATCCAGTTTACTTCGGGCTTTTTGGCTTCGTATGTCGCGGGCGGGAGATTCATGTGATTGGTTGATCGCAAAAAAATCCCCAAGCTTCAGATACGCCCACCTCCAAGATTTTTTTAACGCTGCCGTGGAGACGGCCCGTAAGTCAACATTTCCCAGAGAGCTTTCTTTGAAATCACCAGGTAACGCTAAAAAACACAACATTTAGATTGTATGACAAAGTGTTTATTTAATATATCTGGCTAGCTATAGCTACTTGCTAACGGTTTAGCTTACCCCCGCGATTCAAAGTAACGTCAACGTAGCTGTAATTTATGCTTTGCTTACATGTTCGCATAACTTGGAAGTTTACTGACATTTACATAGGCTACCTTGTTTACCTGGCTCAAGTGGTGACTCTGGGGTTGTTGTGTGAGCCACCACTTGAGAATTGTCATCTTTTTTAAGAAAAAATGTTCTTATGTCCATCTTCAAAAACTCTGAGTCCGACTGACAGTTTAAACATTGTCACAGCTCACAGGATAGGTATCTGTCAGCCAATAAGACAGATGTTTATTTACATTCAACTCTCTGGTTGGTCTGAGGCCTGTACTACGAAGCCGGATTTTCGCTAACTTCAGGGAAAACTCGGGCTTTCCGGTCCTACGACGCTGGTTCTCTTTTTAGCGGGCTAGATCTCCATGGTAACTTATGCTGAGCGGCTAACCTCCTCGGGAGGAGGTTAGGTTGCAGGCTAAGAGATCAACTCAGTGAAAGCACCGCCTGCTGACCAATCAGAGCTCCGTGTGCGGAGTTTAAAGCGATCAAGTCATATTACAGGATAGAGGAAATACAGAAAAACTGCCGTTGCAGGAAAGACGGCCGGCAAAAATCAACTGACTGTGTGAACGTGAAAATGAATAGAATATCCCCTCCCATCTTCAGAGCAATCTGACTATTATAACATTAGCGTTAAGAAAGCTTACTTAAATATCTGCCACAACATAAGTAACCGGATCAAAGTAACATTACGTACAGTCCGCGGCACTGTGAGTGCAGACGGCGATGTGTCCCATTATCATTCATATCATATCACATCATAATGTATCATATATTTCCTTATTTGAGTCAGCTTCTTGAGCCGTATCTGGCCGTGCAACACTCACAGTGTCACATACTGTAGCCCAGTGATTCTCAAATGGGGGTACGCGAACCCCTAGGGGTACGTTGGGGTACTGCAGGGGGTACGTGAGATAAAAATAAATAAAAAGGTTAATTAAAAAAATACCATGCATGATTACAAAAATAATCTTAGTACAATAAGTTAAATAGAAAACACAATGTTATATAAAATATTCCTAGAACCACTAAGGGGGTCCTCATATAAACATGTCAAATTTGTGTATTGTAGTTTATAGTTTTTCATAATATATCGTTTTGTTCATTGGTTTGTTAAATATGACTTCAATTGAAAAACTCCTTGGAAAAATCTGTTTTAATTTGTTTTCGTTATATTCTTCTTTTTCATGTATAAAGATGAAAATATCCTTAGAACATTACTATATTGTAATTATTTATATAAGCTTTTTCTATCAAACATTTCCGGGGTCGGCCCGGGGGTACTTGGCTGAGAAAATGTTTCAAAGGGGGTACATTACTGAAAAAAGTTTGAGAAGCACTGCTGTAGACTATGCAGAAGTATTATTTTAAGCAACACATTAAGTTGACGAAACACTCGAGGAGTCAAATGTAATTAAAGTCAGATCCACTCGTGTCTTGGACGGGGCAGTGATATCATAAACCTGTTAATGTACGCATTCAAATGCTTTTTCTTTTACCAGCTGTATTCACCTTGCAGGTGCAGCTATGTGGCTTTGATCCTGGATAAAGTGTTTAAGTCATGGATGTTTAAAGTTTAACTTCTTCATATTTGACTAATATTAAAGTTCACTTTTCATTCAGGAAGTATGACGCTGCGCTGTCAGTACGCTTGTCCATGTTTGTGATTGGTGGAATGCTCCAAATACCACCCCTTTCATGTGAACGCGCACCTAACTAGATAGGACACGGCTGGCTTGAGCGATCCACTTGATAACCAGCATCGTAGTACAGCTTAGCGAGAGCGCGTATGTTTTGGATTGGGCCAACCAGCTAACTCAAACCAGGTTAGGTTGAACCAGCTTCGTAGTACAGGCCTCCGGTGTCTTGCCTCTGTTGCATTCACTGAACACGGGAAATTACAATTCTGCCGTCCTCTCATGATGAGGTTCAGGTAAAACACGGTTAATGTATTATATTATTGAGGGAGAATTGTCCGGGGCTACAGAAAAAACATTCGGGGCTTTGGTCCTGTATAATAACGTCATATTAAATGCAGTCATTTGGTCTTTAGCAACAGCTTGTGAGAGCAGTGCATTCATCGATGTTCGTTTTAATGCTGCCAGTTTGTTGACGGCCTGTGTGTTGATGGGACTTCTCATGCTCCCTAAATGTTTCCCCTGCCTTTCGCCAGTTCTTAAATCCTCCTTTCACAAAACTCCCATCCCTGATCTTGTCTGCACTGACAAGCTTCTTTTCTATAGCAGAGCAACAGAAGGAGCACACCGCATTATCACTTTCTCTTATATAGTGAAGCTTTTTATAGACTGCTTACACTAAAATGCTAACTCAAAAATAGTAACTCAAAATAAAACTTTTGTATTGATTTGTTTAGTGAACTTTTTGGCGTTGCAGTTACAACTCTCCGCCAACAGATGGGGGTGCTGCAGCCCCCTCAGCACCCCCCCTTCCCGTGTCCCTGGGAGTAGGGTAGGTAATTCACTTCAGAAACACTTTTTGTTATATTCCATGGAATGCTCTTAACATCCTGATAGCAATGAATACATGAAATGCTTTGACAATAAATACATACATTTCATCTGTGGAAGCCGTGGCGCTGTAAAAAGCACGACCAGTTATTTTAGCCGGGCCAACCTGCCTGTCAGCCTTCTTCTTCTCTCGGTTTTTGGCGGATTACAAACAACTTTAAAGCTCCCATGTCATGCTTTTCCGGTTATTACCCGTCCCCTTGTGTGCTATGAAGGTTTTTATGCATGTAAACGGTGTGCAGAGTCAAAACCCTCAAAGTACACCCTGTAGCGAGTAAAACTCTAACACAGAAAATACCTCCCCAAAACGCCTCGTTGGAGATACGTCACTGCCCATTTGAGTCTTCCATTTAATTCCGGGTACGGCATGATGTCATGCGGTACCCGGAACGAAATGGACCAATCCCGAAGAGCTATGGCCACACCCAGCGGCGCTGGCCGCACCCTCTGCCAGCCTAACATTTACTGTTGGAAGCTCTGGTTCAGTTCACAATCGATCCAGTCATGCCACTGCCAAGGACCTGTTTCCTGAAATGTGAGGAGAAATCTGAGCTGTTTGTCCTACCGACGGAAGAACCACGACGAAGTCAGTGGTTGAAATTTCATTTTAACACTGTTCCTTCAGAGGTTCGAAGAACGTTACTGTGTAAATATATCAACTACAATGTCAGCAGATGGCCTTACATGTTTGTCATGGCAGGAGAATGTCTGCAGTCGCACACGGAATACTCATACAGTATACTCCGGGTGATTTACCGTACATTGTGACCAGTGGCGACTGGTCATTAGGGGCAGGTGGGGCACAGCCCCACCTAGTGTCAGCAGAAAGTATTACAAATAATGATTACAAAAATGCAAAAAAAAAAAAATATATATATATAAAATATATTTTAAGATCATGTTTAATCATCTGATTCGTCTGTACATTGCTGTTTTAGTCTGTGTTCTTCTAATTAGTGTGTCTACAGTCACAGTGTGTGCCTATTGAGCTGTTTAGAGCCATGTGGGACAAAACCTGATTATGCCCCTTCCTCTCGCTGTGAAGTCAACGGTGACTGTAAAAACTTCACTGCGCATGCTCAGAGTATTTTGTAATGAAATGTGTGTGGCAAAAAAATAATGACCAGAGGGGCATGGAGCTACCATCCCCACCATACGTCATCTCAAATCATTCAGAGCTGATTGGCTGTAAGTACGTGTGCCGCGAAAAGTGTGCTGTGTGAAGAGGAGACGAGAGAGCTGCAGTGGCGCGTCCTAAAACCAGGAAGTAAGCACAAAAAAGCAATGAGATTTCTCCAGAGGATTTTAGAAAATAGCTCGAAATAAGATCTGTGGGAAACGTACCTGTTAGATAAATGCACGTTTTGATTAGCCGGATAACATCCACATGTCTACCCTACTTATATAATTTTTTTATCATAAATCTATGGATTAGATTTATGATAGACTTTTGAAACTACAAGAACATAAGGAGGACTTTTACAAAAAAGTAATAGAAATGTTTGTCCAGAAGGATAGGCAAATGGACTTCATCTTCAAGTCAAGGTAAGACCGCCATTTTATTGAAAATGGGATCTTACTAAGAGAGAACAATTCAATATTTAAATGATAAAATGACATTTTTTGGGTATCCTTTTGTTGAACTGTCTGTTTAAAATTAATCGAAGCATCAGACAAAAAAAGCTTTTGAAAATAATATTATATTTTGGTTTAGGTCAAAATATAATATTTGTAAACCTGAAGAGTCAGTGCCAGTGCCTCACCAGCCATGAACCTCACTGCACGTCACTGCAGAAGCTTATATATAGACATCTAAGTTTTTTGTGCCCCACCACTTTTGTACATATAAAAACGCCACTGATTGTGACAGTACATGTACATACTGCATGTATAGCTAACGAGGCTAGCTATACATGCTAGCGCAAAACAATGTATTCATGCCAGTTACAATGAATGACCGAACGTAGCAGACTATCCTTTCTTCCCTGAATTATTTGCTCCTATAACATATCATTCATATATAGCAAACCATGATTTGATTTCTCATCAAACAGTAGTAGTTTATTACAGGTAAAAATAACTTACTCTTTGTTATGACCGGCTCGTAGGCCACAACGGAAAGACAAGGAGACATACACGAGTTTACAAAACCACGGCACATTTATTGTGGTAAATGCAGAGATAGGTAGTCGAGGGGAGAGGATCGCCGAGTTCGTCCTTCTGCAGCCGCTTTGGAGAGAGACAGGGGCCGCCGTGTGACTCCGGGCAGCTGGGCTTAATAGCACCTCGGCTCCGGCCAGGTGTCCGTGATCACGCTGATTAGCCTCTTCAGCTCCACCCCATCGTAAGACCTGCAACACACCTGCACAAAGGCCCTGGGGCCGTCACACTCTTCTATAACAACAGTTGTAGGTACAGTTCGGTTAGTTAGCGTATAAAATATACGGCTGTACCGACGCCATTATAAGACTGATGTTCCGAGAGCGAGCCGAAAAAAGCACTGTTAGACATGGGCGGAGCCTCTCTGGTGGTTGACTAATCAGAACAGAGTGGCCGAGCTGACCAATCGGAGCACACTAGGCTCACAGGGAGGGGGGGGGCAAGAGCTCCAACGAGTCGTTTAGTGGAGAGAGTGAATACTGCTGAATACACATACTTTACAGAGATGCTGTATGCGAAACCAATGTGAGTTTGGAAAATTGCACAGCATAAATCTATTTTAGTATACCTCAACAATGTAATTATGATCAGTGGAAATGGCCATGACATGGGCCCTTTAAGGTGCATACCGCCACATACTGTACATGAGTGTGAATCATCATATGATTCCATCTCTTAACTCATGGACGTATATTAGGGGTGTAATGGTTCACAAACATTTCGGTTCGGTACGTACCTCGGTTTTTAGGTCACGGTTCGGTACGTTTTCGGTACAGCAGAAAAAATGATCACAAAACATAAAATATATATATATTTTTTTTAATTATTATTAAACTGTGAACTCAAATAAATACAAAATATAACAAAATAAACATTAACCTGTTAAGCCCTGAGCCTGTTTTTCAGGTCTCAGGCTCGAAAATGACATTCCCAGAACAAATGACCATATCTTCCCTTCTAAAAGGGTTAAATTAATAATCTTTTTTCTCAAAGTAATGATAAACCTGTGTCGCTGTCATTGTGTCACAAGACGAGTCTGTCTGTCCTGAATATAACAACTCCTGAACAGTGCAGCAGCTACTTTTGTACATAAGTTTGTTCAGATTTCAAATGTTTCTCAAAAGTAGAATTTGACAAATGTTTTGGGCATCACTTTCAGGGCGTGTGTGTGTGTATCACATTGCACTGTGACAACTTTGTAAAAACATTTAACTGTACAGTTCGGCATTAATATTATTATTATTATTATAATATCACATATTGTTGTTATTGTACAATGTGCAATTTGACTTTTTATGTAAATATTGTTATTTTATTGCACATTTTAACTTTAACTTCTTATTTATCCATACATATTTTTATTCTATTTTATTACAACTTGTATTGCAACCTTTTTACTTTAACTCTGTAAGGTTACATCATCCTTTTAGTCTTTTTTATCTTGTATTGCACATTTGTATTCTTACTTCCTATGTTAATGTACATCTTTTAACCTGTTAAGCACCAAGCCTGTTTTTCATGTTTCAGGCTCGAAAATGACATGCCCAAAACAAATGACTACAACCTAACTTCTAAAAGGGTTATATGAATAATTTCTTTTATCAAAGCAAGGTTACATCTGTGAGTTGGATGTAGAAGTGTCAGAATCAATATAAATGTTTTTTATTTTAAAGAAAATTCAGATTTACATAGTAAAAAACTGTAAATTATAGTCTCCGTCCAAAAAAGATTTTTTACAGATAGTGAAAACTACCCTTGGATGATGGGTTAGTAGACTAAAAGCTTTAGGAATCCAAAGTACAACATATAATAAGTACCCTGTATCAAGATTGATGCAAAACAAGTGACATGTGACATTTTTAGAGAGGTTTAGCCAAAACCACCCCACCTCTGAGGTGATTTGGGTGAAAATTGTTTTTTTCCCATATCTCTGGCCCCCCTTGGTCGATTTTGATGGTTGACACCTCTTTCTGACCGTTAGAGCCAATAGAATCGAAGGGGGAGGCCCCCCCACACACACACGTTGTGAAGAGAAAAGGTGGGGGCTGTGCGCATGTAAATGTGCAGCAGAGTGAAGCGATCTCTAGCTCTGGCATTTGGAAACGAAAAAGCAGTTTTATTGCTTATGGATTATCAGAAATAATTTCAAAGAGGGCACAGATACATTGGATGAACCTATGGATTAACTGCAGCATCGTTTTTTTATCGTTTTAATGCCATTGAAGACCAGTTTTGACCAAGGTAGGTAAATTTGAGAAACCGGCTCCAGATACACTTTTTGTTATATTCCATGGAATGCTCTTAACATCCCGATAGCAATGAATATTTTAAGTGCTTTGACAAAAAATCCATAAAAAAATGTTCATCTGTGGAAGCCGTAGTACTGTAAAAAGTACGACCAATCATTTTAGCCGGCCCGGCTAAAATAACTGGCCTTCCATCTGTGCACAAACTTATCTCGTGCCCTCATTGGTCATGTGCACGTTCGTGTGTGTTGGAGGAGGGGCTCTGTAAGGAAGTGGCAGATTTTTTTGTATTTTCAAATTCTAGCGCACTCGAGCTGGTTTCTCCAAAATTACCTACCCCACCTTTAATTGTATTTTATTATATCTTGTATTGCACTCTTTTACTTTAAAGTGGACCTATCATGCTATATTTGAATAATATAGTGTAGGACCATACCTATATAAGGCATATTTATACTTTTTTCAAAATACCAAACAGATCATGCATTTTAGCCATGCCTCATTTCGCTCAATTTGACAATTTATAGCTCTGTTTTTGCAAGGGTTGATTCTGTGAGCAACAGCACCATCTAGAGGCCTGGCATATGTACTACAGCGTCTCCAGCACTTTCGAACGGCAATGCCGTGGTTGTCTCCTCCTGATTGGTGGAGTTGGCCCAATAGCCGTAGCGCCACTGTCCTGACGTCAGGAAAGTGTTCAAATCTGGATCAGTTTTTATCAGATCCGTTGCAGCCCCTTTTTTAGAGATTTGGGTATGGAGGAAAATAGAGAGGGTTGTGTTTTCTGACACTTGGTGAGTTCCCTGGAACACCGGGGACACATATTCATGTATAAAAGACGTACAAAAGTGCATTTTGCATGATAGGTCCCCTTTAACTTCTTATTTCAACATAAATATTGTTATTTAAAATCATATTGAACATTTCTACTTTAATTTCTTGTTTGTTTTATATGTTTATATACATATGGTTATTTTATTTCCTATAGTTACATTAATCTTTTTATTATATTGTTCTTATCTTGAAATTCACACTTTTACTTTAACTTCTTATACATTTAGATATTTATTTTATTTAACCATTGTATTGGATTGCATTTCTACATTAGCTTCTCATGTTTACATTATGTTTGAATTAGATTTGGTTTTATTTTGTATTGCACGTTTTTACTTTTTATGTTTTTATAAGTATGTTTGTTCTAAAATTGAGCCACACAAAAAAAAACACAATTCCCTCCACAGGATAATGAAATTATTCTGATTCTGATTTAACTTCCATGATGAAAGGGCGGTGCCGGCCGTCAGCGAACCGAGCCGGCCTTTCTGCGCGACTGTCACTCAAATGCGGGACATAGTCTCAATATGTGGGACGGGGAGAAATTATAAAAATGCTGTACTGCACAGCATTTTTAAAGTTCAAAACACAAATACACAAACGAAAATAATACATTTAATACTATAATACAAAGAGATGGATGAATTCATTTCAATAAACATGTGAAAACTAAATCATACAGGTTTTAAGGGGTTTATTTTGAGTGAAGACGGCAGCAGTAAAGTAAAGGGCGTCGGAATCTGCTTTGGATAAAAGCTTCTAACAAATGACATTCCCCAGGAAGAGTAGCTTTTGTCAAGAGCAAAAGCTAATGGGGACCCTTAATAAACATAATCTATTGTATTCATGCTCGTCTCTGCAGATTACGTCACTTCCGCCTAAAACCCAGGAGGTATACGATCTAGCACTAACCGTCTCGTGTGAACGGACACGTTTCTGGTGCCTGTTGCGTGTGGACGGAAAACGATTTCGGTCCGTTTGCGTTATCGTCCTCGTGTGGCTCCAGCCTTAGTCTTAGACCCCGTTTATCTAGGCTCTTTTTGTATCTTTTTTTATGTATATGTGTGTGACATATACATGACTGCGAGAAACGGTATTTCAAGATTTCTGTATGTATAACACATGTAGACATTTTCGACAATAAAGCTGACTTTGACTTAGTGAAACAAGTCTTGAGTGACCCTATGGCTAATCTTTCAGTTCATCATGAGCTCGAGTTCAAAGAATGCTTTCACTGGGTGGATATTTCTCCACCATATTGTGTTAGAAGGAGGGAAGGGAAACAACATTACTGCTCAGTGAAAGCGGTGCCTCCCAGCTGCTATACTGTCATTATGGAAGCATCACAGGTGAATGCTTTGTTAGTGATACTATTTTGCATTCCAATACATGCAATAGCTAGGAATACTTCCTTAATTTGCTTTATGTTTTTTACATACTTTGATTCATTTGCACTTTTCTTTTTTTAGTAGGTGACCACCTATTGAAAAATACAAATAGTGTGGGTGAGTTTAATCTACTGCATGTGTTACATTAAAATTAAAATGTTCTGTTCAGCTCAGATTTTATTTTTGGTTTCTTAAAATGTAGTAAGTGGTCATTTGTTTCATTGTTGGTCTGAATATGCTTAAGAAAAGAAAAGACTCTTACACTTTTATTTGCGAAAGTAGGGAAAACCCTTTTTACACAAATACAGTCAACATGCAGACTAGGCCTTACTGTAACACAATCTTAACACCTTCACCATGGGTTATTCATGTATGATAATATATATTATATGATTTATTTAAGTGCATACCCTCTATTGAATGCACAGAGATTAAATCACAACATATTTTCATCTTATGCTCAGCAGGAAAACAAAAGAGTGACATTTCCATAATATATTCATATTCAATCATATTGCAAATATGATTTTGTATATCAAACAATCATAAAGACAGATATGTGCGCAAATGTTGCAGATGTAGGAGTTACAGTGGGTCCTCACAGAAGAAGGCCTGCAGAGCCTTCCCCCCCGAGAGGTATCTAATGCTCTCTATCTCTCCGCCGTAGTTACTGGGCTTCTGGAAGTGGATCTCCAGGTGGTCCTGCAGGTCCTCCTCCTCCTCCTTGTCCTCAATGTCCTCCAGTAGGACAGTTCGCTTGGGAGAGCCACAGAAGGTCTAAAAGAATCACAACATGAGTTTGGTCATCTTTTTCTCCGTCAGTCAGGTGAGGAGATGCATACTGAAGTTATCTTATTTCATCAAATTAGATTTGGTAGTAAATCATGAATCAGAAAAGACCTAAAGTTCTACTCTGAAAGGATCAGAGGACAGATTCAGACATGATATGCTGGTGGAGGTGTAGAAACACTGATGGAATGTTCCATAAAACCTGCTCACCTGGAACCTGAGCAGCTGGTGACTGTAAACGGGTCCAACCTGCACGTTCACTTCAGAATCCAGATCCAGTCGGTAGCTCCCTCTCAGGGCCAGGCCATCAGCAACTACACACACACACACACACACACACACACACACACACACACACACACACACACACACACACACACACACACACACACACACACACACACACACACACACACACACACACACACACACACACACACACACACACACACACACCACACACACACACACACACACACACACACACACACACACACACACACACACACACACACACACACACACACACACACACACACACACACACACACACACACACACACACACACACACACACACACACACAATTACATCAGGTTCAAAGGTGACTTTATCGTGAAAGTCGACTAAAAATGATCGTGTATATTTTTTTAGCCGCAGGCATGAGACTTGCTTTAGAGTTTTGCTCCTCCTGCTCTCGCCAATAGCTCTCTCCCTCTCACAGACACCAAAAGATGCACGTATATGTCACACTCACTCACCCTCCTATCAACACTGAGAGTTTAACTGGGCCTGGGCTGTGTTTAAAATGCATGCTCCTTTTATGGAAAATCCGTCACATTGAGTGCTTCCTAAACTAACAACCAAACACCAGCCAGCGTTGGAGATCAGCATCCTGGTCAGGGGCGGATCTACGGAGGGGCAGCTGCCCCCCCACTGTAGAGCCTTGCCCCCCCAGCTAACCCCCAAACTTTTGTGTCCCTAAAACTGTACTTGTAGAAACAAACCTACACCATGTCCACAAGCTTCTCAAGCAACGAAACAAGCAGTTCATTAATTAACACTAGAACCGCCAGAGGTTTTTGTATACCTAAAACCGCCACCTGGGTCAAATTGACCCGCTATTAGAATGCATTGATTTTCAAGGTAAAATGTTCTTTTATTGAACAGTGAGTTTTGATCGCACAGGGATGAAACGTATACCAATAGAATCTGTGGACTCTCAGCTTTTCACAGGGCTCGACATTATAAATGGCCCGCTGGCCCGGAAGCATTATTTAGACACCGCGGCCAGCATAACGTACTTTCAACTCGCCCCACAGCTGTTTGCTGCGGAGCGCAGTGCGAGCAGTCTCCCGTGAGCGCACTCCTTCCCTACAGACTGTCTCTATCTCTCTCTCTCTCTATCTCTATCTATAACTATCTATCAATATATCTATCCATCTATCTCTCTCTCTCTCAATCTATAAGGAACCGCAGTAGACAAAAGGCGTTGCTATAGCAACACGTCATGTTTATATGAAAAGGGGTGGGGTCAATATGACCCGCTGGGCGGAAATAGGTATAAATGGCATTTTTTTTGGCTATTTCTTCAATCTGACTTCATATTGACAATTTTTAACAACATAGGGTGCTACATAACTCACTTTCAGGAAAAGTCACGGACTGGGAGACTTTAATATTTTATTGAAAAAAAGTTACATACAATAAAAAACAGCTCTGGGTCAAATTGGACCCGATTGGCGGTTCTAGTGTTAAAAGTGAATCATTTAAAATATCATCTTAGGCCCGTTAAAAACGTAGCTACGGCCCTGCATTAAACTGCGTAGCGGCGTTCACACAGACCGCAGTTCAGAGAGACCGAGCTGTCCCAGCACCTGAAGGTGGATCAGCTTCCCCTGGGAGCCTTTCCCCTTCCACTAGCGCCTCGATGACTTTGAGGTGTGAAGATGGGCGGTGTGGCGCAGTGCGCTGTGCAATGATTATCAGATCAAGGGGGTCAAACCCGCCGCCGCTGCGTCTGTAAAGCCGTTGTGTCCTTGGGCAAGACACTACACCTGAACTTGCTCCTGTGGGTATTGTCCACAGTAGACCATTACATGTATGATCTGTATGTGTAATGTGTATTTGTAAAGCGCTTTGAGTCATTGATAAAGCGCTATAATAAATATAAGGATTATTATTATTATTAGTATTAATACTAGTTTTGTTTTTACTAAGGACGAGAGCTTGAAACAAAAATATGAATAAAACGCTGCCATTTGAATGGATAGCGTTTAACAGACAGTCGCTGTTTGGGACGTTACAAAATACTACGCAGACAGCGGTAGCTGGGACATCGATCACTTTATTTGCTAAACTATGCGGTACTATTAAATCCACGTAAATTACACATCACAGCAATGAGGCCAGATACATTAAACCATACATCCTTTACCGTCAAACTGGGTCTGAACACAGCTGCCTGTGTGCGTTTGATTTTATATTTATTATATGCTACTTATCAGCTACATGGCCCTAACGTGTAACGTTATACAAGCATATGTACCAGTGCTTTTCATACGTAGACTCTTGCAGGTCAGAGTAGCTGGAGTGATTCAACAACAACAAAAAGACATATCTGAGAAGTGATCAGGACGAACAGAGAGAGGAAAAGGAAAACAGAGTTCACTGAAGAGACCAGGAGGGTCAGAGCAGGAGAAAGAGGAGGAGATGGAGAGACCAGGAGGGTCAGAGCAGCAGGAAGAGGAGGAGATGGAGAGACCAGGAGGGTCAGAGCAGGAGGAAGAGGAGGAGATGGAGAGACCAGGAGGGTCAGAGCAGGAGGAAGAGGAGGAGATGAAGACATTAGTGAAGAAGAAGACATGTATGTGAGGAATAAAGATGAAGTGTCAGAAAGAGGGACAGAGGCAGGGATCAGGAGGCAGAGGAGACTCCAGCTGGACCACATGCTATGTTCTTATTCTCCTTGCATATTCCATCACAGCAGCACAATCTAGCAGCTCTTAGTATTGACACATATTGAAATGTGTTGCTGCACAGGTCACCTTTAGCTCTCTAAGAGATGGGTGATGTTATTTATGTACTTAATTATAACTAAGTACTCTTACTGTACTTACAGTAAACAGAGTTCTAGGGTATCATGAGTATTTTCTGCTGTTTTATAATATATGTTAGTTTGTTTGTCTGAACACCTTGTTTCTCTTGTGCATTAAGAACACTTGTGTTAGGGCATGATTTAACAATAAATAGGTTATATATACAGTATAAAATACCACGTACTGTCCGCCCTCCCATGCCACCCTGTCATGACCTCTTGCCCCCCCTTTGCCACCCCATGTAAAATGTTCTAGAACCGCCACTGATCCTGGTCCTCACTGCTTCGTGCAGCAGGCTGACCTCAGTGCGAGGGCTGCATCCGTTTCCACAAACTTCCCAAAATGTATTTTAACATGGAGCCCATAACAGGCGCAGTAAACATTGTGGAGGAAATGTTGCCCGTTTTCACGGTGGAATCGCCATCTTTCCGAAACATATGAGCAAGATACAGGAGACAGGAGATCTTTTCAAGCTACCTGGAACAGTGTTCTGATGGAAACTGAGCTAAAGGAAACATGGTGTTCAAACAAAGAGCAGAAACAGAGGTCTGTGTGCAGGATTGTATTTATCAGATTAAGGATTGGTCTGAGCTGATCTGGGATCAATGAGGTTTAACTTTATATTGTCATTTGTCATTTATGCTGCATCTCAGGTGATGTTACAGAGTAATCCAAAAGTAATGTAACTAGTAGTGTAATGAATCACTTTCAGCAGTGAGTTATTTAGAAAAGGCATTCCTTTTTTGAGTAACTACACCAACACACTGCGTCCACCAAACAATACTATATGCTGTACATTTCTCCACCTCCCCAACAAGGAGATCCAGTGCTGGATGCATTTTTTTAAACATTTTAATTAGGGTCTGAGACCATAGGTCGGCGAAGACCCTATTGAAATCGGTCGCGCAGCGACCGATAAACCTGTGAAAAACACCCAAAAACAGGGAAAACGACCAACAAAAGCACAGAAAAGGTTCGGAAATAGTGACGGCAGATAGTCCACGCGAGCCCAGTCACGTGGGCTTTGTCATGACAGTAGGTAGCCCACGGCCAACTAGCACATTATTGATATCGGTCCGATTATTAGGGTCTGAGACCTAGGTCGGCGAAGACCCTATTGAAATCGGTCGCGCAGCGACCGATACACCTTTGACCCCCGCAACATATGTGAAAACTCACCAAATGTTGCACGCGCGTCAGAAGTGGTGCAACTTCAGATGTGTAATTGGTTCCGGAACTTTGCGTCAAAAATTGCGTTGGCCACGCCCACTTCCGTTTTTAACGTAAACTCCCCCCACTTTAACTTTCACGTAAACGAACGAAACTCGCTACGCATATCTAGGGTGCGGAGACAAACCAAAAAGCCTCTTGGAGGGGTATAAAATAACGTACAGGAAGCCGGCCATTTTGAATTTGGCGTCGGAAAAACGCGATTTATCGCGCCAAAGTTCGCGTTCGCTCCGATGCTAGGCGATCCCTCGCCATGGAACACGATGATGTCATAACGCCAACTGACATACTCAGAACGCCACCAAACTTCACATGATGGTTAACACTGCGGCCCTGAACAGCTCTTCATCAAATTTGATGTTACTTAATATGGCGTTACCATGGCAACGCATCCCTCGCCATAAAACACGGTGTCGCTGTAACTCCAATGGACACGGTCCCATCGTCCCCCAATCTTCACTTTTATATCACCGGTCCATGCCTCAACAGCTCCACGTGAAATGTGAGATCTCACCGTATGCCGTTTCCATGGCAACGCATCCCTCGCCATAAAACACGATGTTGTCTTAAGTCAATGGAAAATGGTCCAAACTGCACCACACTTCAGTTGATGGCTACTAGTCCGGCCCTCAACAGCTCTACGTGAAATCTGAGATCTCACCGTATGCCGTTTCCATGGCAACGCATCCCTCACCAAAAAACACGAAGGTGTCTTAAGTCAATGGAAAATGGTCCAAACTGCACCAGACTTCAGATGACAGTTAATGGTCCGGCCCTCAACAGCTCAATATGACATTAGTGAGTTTTCCTCAAAAGCTGTTTCCATGGAAGGATGCGTATCCTTCGCCATAAAACACAATGTTGTCTTAAGTCAATGGAAAAGCTTCCAAACTGCACCAGACTTCAGATGACAGTTAATGGTCCGGCCCTCAACAGCTCTACGTGAAATCTGAGATCTCACCGTATGCCGTTTCCATGGCAACGCATCCCTCGCCGTAAAACACGATGTTGTCTTAAGTCAATGGAAAATGGTCCAAACTCCACCACACTTCAGATGATGGCTACTAGTCCGGCCCTCAACAGCTCTACGTGAAATCTGAGATCTCACCGTATGCCGTTTCCATGGCAACGCATCACTCGCCATAAAACACGAAGTTCTCTTAAGTCAATGGAAAAGCTTCCAAACTGCACCAGACTTCAGATGACAGTTAATGGTCTGGCCCTCAACAGCTCTACACCAATTCTGGGATGTCATCATATGCCGTTACCATGGCAACGCATCCCTCGCCATAAAACACAATGTTGTCTTAAGTCATTGGAAAAGGTTCCAAACTGCACCAGACTTCAGATGACAGTTAATGGTCCGGCCCTCAACAGCTCTACGCCAATTCTGGGATGTCATCATATGCCGTTTCCATGGCAACGCATCCTTCGCCATAAAACACAATGTTGTCTTAAGTCATTGGAAAAGGTTCCAAACTGCACCAGACTTCAGATGACAGTTAATGGTCCGGCCCTCAACAGCTCTACGCCAATTCAGGGATGTCATCATATGCCGTTTCCATGGCAACGCATCACTCGCCATAAAACACAATGTTGTCTTAAGTCAATGGGAAATGGTCCAAACTGCACCAGACTTCAGATGACAGTTAATGGTCCGGCCCTCAACAGCTCTACGTGAAATCTGAGATTTCACCGTATGCCGTTTCCATGGCAACGAATCACTCGCCGTAAAACACGATGTTGTCTTACGTCAATGGAAAATGTTCCAAACTGCACCAGACTTCAGATCATGGCTACTAGTCCGGCCCTCAACAGCACTATGCCAATTCTGGGATGTCATCATATGCCGTTTCCATGGCAACGCATCCCTTGCCGTAAAACACAATGTTGTCTTAAGTCAATGGAAAAGGTTCCAAACTGCACCAGACTTCAGATGACAGTTAATGGTCCGGCCCTCAACAGCTCTATGCCAATTATGGGATGTCATCATATGCCGTTTCCATGGCAACGCATCACTCGCCATAAAACACAATGTTGTCTTAAGTCAATGGAAAAGGTTCCAAACTGCACCAGACTTCAGATGACAGTTAATGGTCCGGCCCTCAACAGCTCTATGCCAATTATGGGATGTCATCATATGCCGTTTCCATGGCAACGCATCACTCGCCATAAAACACAATGTTGTCTTAAGTCAATGGGAAATGGTCCAAACTGCACCAGACTTCAGATGACAGTTAATGGTCCGGCCCTCAACAGCTCTACGTGAAATCTGAGATTTCACCGTATGCCGTTTCCATGGCAACGAATCACTCGCCGTAAAACACGATGTTGTCTTACGTCAATGGAAAATGTTCCAAACTGCACCAGACTTCAGATCATGGCTACTAGTCCGGCCCTCAACAGCACTATGCCAATTCTGGGATGTCATCATATGCCGTTTCCATGGCAACGCATCACTCGCCATAAAACACGATGTTGTCTTAATTCAATGGAAAAGGTTCCAAACGGCACCAGATTTCAGATGATGGCTAATGGTCTGGCCCTCAACAGTTCTACGTGAAATCTGAGATCTCACCGTATGCCGTTTCCATGGCAACACATCACTCGCCATAAAACATGATGTTGTCTTAATTCAATGGAAAAGGTTCCAAACGGCACCAGATTTCAGATGATGGCTAATGGTCTGGCCCTTAACAGCTCTACGTGAAATCTGAGATCTCACCGTATGCCGTTTCCATGGCAACGCATCACTCGCCATAAAACACGATGTTGTCTTAATTCAATGGAAAAGGTTCCAAACTGCACCAGACTTCAGATGACAGTTAATGGTCCGGCCCTCAACAGCACTATGCCAATTATGGGATGTCATCATATGCCGTTTCTATGGCAACGAATCACTCGCCGTAAAACACAATGTTGTCTTAAGTCAATGGAAAATGGTCCAAACTACACCACACTTCAGATGACAGTTAATGGTCCGGCCCTCAACACCTCAATATGACAATAGTGAGTTTTCCTCAAAAGCTGTTGCCATGGCAACGCATCCCTCGCCGTTAAGCACGATATTGCTATAACTCCTGTGTAAATGGTTAAAAAGTGTTCAAATGTCACATGTGTGCTAACCGTCAAGCCCTCGAGACATATATGTGTCAGTTTTGAGATTTCGTCAAATGTCGTTGCTATGGTAACAACATGGTCGCCGTGAAACACGGTTTTCTCATATATCCAACATGCTCCAAACGGCCCAGAACTTCACAGGTTTGATAACGATGCAGCCCTCAACACATCTCGGCGTATTATGGGGTGTCATCAAATGCCGTTGCCATGGCGACAGATCACTCGCCATCAAACACAATGTTTATGATACTGCTGTAACTCGTACGTATGTATGTACGTTGTCCGATCGGCCTGAAACTTCCCACGTTTGCCAACGGCCGAGTCCTCGAGACACCTACACACCTCGACGTGCGGACAACAGCCTGCGGAGCGTCGAAGACCCGCTCAACGCTGCTTGCAGCTTTAATTCTTTTATTATTATTTTTTTTTTTTTAATTTTTTTTCTAGTTCTCTATCTGGGTTTTAATTGTTGTTTTACTTTTATGTATGCACCATGACACCTAGTCAAGTTCCTCGTAAGTGTAAACCTACTGGTAATAAACCTGTTTCTCATTCTGATTCTGATATAGAGCAACATGCTGTTTTCTAAGCATGTGTTCTTTAGCGCCACATAGTGGACGCCAGAGGTGGTGCAATATTTGTAACAGGTCATTTCCTGCGCATCACAGTCCGGCGAATGGGGGTTCAGGGCCCGGTACATGGCTGTTTGCAGCTTTCATTATTCATGGTATTTATTATATTTCAATACATAGCCTGCTACAGAAAAAGCAACATTGGAAGTGAAGGCAGTGCTTTGTTTATTTAAATATGAAAGACCAATACAAAAAATGTGTCACTTGAATCAATTAATAATCAAATAAACATGCATGGTGCCAATATTGATCTCAATAATTCCAATTGTAGTTTGGGTCTTAATAGTGAAGTATAATGTGTATTATGTGGTTGCTTTTCACTTTTCTGTTGCTAGATTGCAAGGAAATGGTGATTACAAATAACCCTTTAAAATGGAATGGTTAGGATATTTGAAAAGGTATATTTTCAAATAGACATAAATTAATTCCAGTTTATTGTAACTATATTATGATTCTGAAATTGGATACAGATACAAAGAAGTGTTCGGGTTAGGTAGGGTGTAGTTCTAGGATATAATAATTCCATGATAGGTATGGAAAGGAATATACAAATATTGAGATTTATATTGTGTATCACGATATAGCCGAAGATATTGAGATCCCAGCCCTGATTGAAAATTGTCTGAATGTGACAAACATTTTTTAAGATAAATGTTAAATACACTGCAATTATACAGCTCTTTTTTACTTTTTGCGACCACTCAAAGACAACACATGTCAGCAAAAAAATATGTAAACTTGCTACCAATGGATGAGAGGAGAAGATGATTCTACAGTAGTGAGTTATACTAACATTAGAGTGGAATGCTACGTTTAATGAAGGGGGTTGGCTTCATGGTTTACCATATAAATATAAATGACTACAGACTAAGCATAACAAACAGTTGCTAAGGACTCTCTGATTAAGGGAACATGTGCACTCATATTATTCTACAGAAAGAAGTCTGTTCAAATTGACATCAATTTTGGCCAGAGAAAACACATTGGTTTCACTCTTTACACAACACTGTGGAATACTTTCTGAATATTATTTGTTATATTTATGGAAAGCACAGAACGTTGCATTTATTCCGGCTGAACTGAAAACAGTGGTAAAGAGGTTAAAGACACAGTGAGCGGTAAGAACCCCCTCTCTCTTCAGACTGTGAATATCCTGTTTCCCTTCTCCTGCTTCATCCTTTCTTTTTTAACTGTTCTTGACTCTTCTTGCTTAAATAATATATTAACCAACTTTTTAAGTTAGACCTTTAATGAGTTACTGTTTTTACTCAGATGGAAATAAATGGCAGCATTAGTACGTGTTTTGGAATGATTATTTTGGTATGAGAAAAATGTGACCTGTGCCGACCTGTCTCAGTGTAACAGCTGTCCGTGTCGAGAGCTTATGAGTGTAAACCAGGATTTCATATGCAGATGTTGAGCAGGACACCATTATCTTAGTAAATGTGGCAGGAGAGACGTACCTCCAGGGTGGAGAAAGGTGATCTGTCCTGACCCAGTGTTCTTATCGTATTTCACCCTCTCCACCTCGCCCCCCCCTCTGCTGGGCCTGCAGAAACTCAGCCCAAGTCGGTCTTTCATTCTGTCCTCTGGCATGGAAGGGGGGATGTTGTGAACCTCGACCTCCTTTCTGGAAACATCGAGGATCACCTACATGGATGACAGTTCCAAACAATTAGGAGAGTCTTTAATGGACACTGCAAAGAATACTTATCACTACAAGCGTATAGACCGTCTGTGGTTTGAACATACAGTGATAACCAGGATTGGGAGGGTTACTTCAAAAAAATCCAATCCGTTACAATTACTATTAAAAAATGTAATAAGTAACCTATAATTATCACAATATAACAGTAATGTAACTTGAATACTTTCGGTTCATTTAAGATTACCTCATGATCATATGCAATGCAAATAACAAGATAAAATAAATATCAATAAGATGTTTTTAACTTAAGTGTATTGTGTAAGACAACAGAACCTAGAGAAGTAGAAACCAAGATATTTAGGATAAAAAATGTGTCCTCTTATAGGATAGGCCTAAAGAATAGTATAGTTAACAAATGCTGATTTAGTTTAAAGGTCCCATGTCATGGCCATTTCTACTGACCATAATTCCATTGTTGAGGTATTGAGGTCTACTAGAATAGATTTATACTGTTCAATGTTCCAAACTCACATTGGTTTCTCATACAGCATCTCTGTATAGTATGTGTATTCACTCTCTGTCCTAAACGGCTTGTTGGAGATCCTGCCCCCCCCCCCCCCCCCTCCCTGTGAGCCCACTGTGCTCTGATTGGTCAGCTCCTCCACTCTGTTCTGATGAGTCTACCACGTTACAGCAGTGATTATGTGTTACAATGGCGTTTGTTAGCAACCAGAAAATGACACCAGTAATGACAAACAGATGAGAATGCTGCGTGGGGTCTGGGTGCCGTGTTGGCGGGACGTTGCGCGGCTCGCTGCTGCGAGGAGCGGACAGTGTGAGCTGGGTTCATTTCCTGCTAGCTGCGTGGGATCTGCGAGACAGCGCAAATGGACGCGGGAAGGGGGGGGGGGGGGGGGGGTGCTGAGGGGGCTGCAGCACCCCCATCTGCGAGGCTCCACTAGCACCCCCCCCCCCAAACGCGGCGCACCTACAGTGTAAGCGCG
Organism: Trematomus bernacchii; assembly: GCF_902827165.1. Taxonomy (NCBI): domain Eukaryota; kingdom Metazoa; phylum Chordata; class Actinopteri; order Perciformes; family Nototheniidae; genus Trematomus; species Trematomus bernacchii. The sequence continues at coordinate 383,973 of NW_022987648.1, forward strand.
CCACAGTTTTGCCGCTGCGAGGCTCCACTAGCAGAGTGTGTGTGTGTGTGTGTGTGTGAGGAGCTCCATGGACCAATGGGTCCATTTGGGTATGGGTACGTCACTGTACCCAGGAAGAAAACAATGGAAAAAGAGAAATCTCCAACGAGGACCTTTAATACATTCACTAAACATATAGCAAATAAACAATATACAATAAAGAAGATTAAAAGTAGCTTAAATGAAAACCTATAAGAATAATCAAGCAGTACGTCTAATAATAATATATACATTTTTATTTTGCATTGTAATCCTGTTTGTAATCCCCATTGTTTTAGGAATGTAGCAGTAATCTGATTACGCCCTTTTTTTGTATGTAACTGTAATGGAATACAGTTGAAAACGAATTGTATCCCGATTACATATTCCCGTAATCTGTTACTCCCCAAGCCTGGTGATAACCACAGATGCTAGAAAATGACTCTACTCTCTTAATTAATCAGACAGCTTCTTTTGGAAACTGGAAAAGCTGAGCTGAAGGCTTATCAGGGAAGATGTGATGAAGCATACAGAAAGTCTTCTCTGATGCTCAACGAGGAATATTAGTTTGAAGTTAGAAACTTGGTAGTTTGCATACCTCTGAAAGATGGAAGCTACATGTTAGGGAGATAGAGTGTAATATAAGAATGCCAGCTTAACAAAAATATCAGTGTTGAATTTAGCTTTAATGTGTGTGTTATGTGCCAGACAGACTGTACTTGTGTGCTTTTCCTTCCCTCCTGTTTTTCTCTCTTCTCCCTATCCCAATCTCAATACCCCTCCTCGACTCCTCTCTTCCCCTCCTCCGGGACTTGACCCGGAAATCGATCAAGACACGCCATGTTGAAGGACGTCCCAATAGCTGAAATGCACACGGAGGAGTCGAGGAGGGGTGAGGGAGGAGGGAGGAGGGAGGAGACGAAAGGGAGGATACACGAGAGCAGACTACGCGGAAGTGTTTTCACTACTCGCGTATAAAAGCCCCGCCCCCACCTTCACAGCTGGTCGATTTCAACACAGGAAAACGGAGAACTGGAAGAATGAGTGGAAAAGCGTCACATAAATGTATAAGTGCTCACAGCTCCGTGGGAATTATTATGTGCAATTCATTTCTTAAGGTTATACTAACAATTTAAGTCATGTTTAATGATCTTGAACGTCACTAAAACATAGCTATTAAGAAAGCTATTTCATAAATGGCTAGATCTTGATAAATAACAATTATTTGTTTTGTTTTGTGTTAAAAATATTGAGTAGTTAAATTATTTAAAATGCACAGTCCTGAATGTGGGTTTGTGGTGGGGTATTTTCAGAGTAAAAGCTTTCACATTATTATAATTATAATTTTATTGAAATGTACATTTTACACCAAAACGGAACACAAAAGCAGGACCAACCATCATACATTGAATTCCTTGACTAACAAGAGACAGATTCATAATTTAAATACATATTTAACAACAAATGGGCCGGTTCTAAGGGGTTATTCAGTTAAGCCCGATGAGAGGGGATACAGCTGTGCACATGTCATCATTAACAGACGTCGTTTAAGAGTGACGTTTGAGTGAACGAGGACATCCCAATTAATACCTGAGGACTCCTCTGTCCTCGCGTCACCTCCTCGTGTCTCTCGCTCGCATCTTACGGAGGCGGAGCTAAGATGCAAGGAAGGGACGCGAGTGAGGGAAAGGAGGAGTCGAGGAGGGGTATTGAGACGAGGCTCCTGTCTTCTCTACAGCTAATCAGCAGCTGATCAGTACCTGCCTGTGCACCTGAGTCTGACGGCTGATTGGATCCTCTCACCCTCAGATGGCCTATCAGCAGCCAGGGCCGATCATAAAGGAGGCACCCAGGAAGCCTTCTCCCTCTCTCACCCTAGGCCTGTTGCTGATTGAGGAGCCTGCATTTGATTACCTTGTTAGAAACTCATACTACTTTGTTTTTTCTGACCTTTGTGAATATGTGTGTGTTGGGAGGTGGAGGAGTTAGGTAAGTCTGGGGTACCCTGTACATTTCTCATCACGTAGGTAACTAATGTTTAGACACACTAGGTTAGCGGATTGTTGCCACCCCTGTACTCTGTTTTGTCCAGTTCTGAGTAGTTTAGTTAGTGAGGGTTTTTGTTTGAGTTTTGGTTTCAGAGGATAGATGTAGAGATAGGCCTGGTTTTGTTATACTTATTTATTTTGTTTGGTACAATCTCCTTTGTCTCATCCTCCTCCTCACACAAAGAGTATTTATGTTCAGTTCTTTGGTATACAAGGAATACACCTTTTTGTTAACCTTTACGCTGACTCACTCATTTTTATTGGTTGTGTGTTATTGTCTCCAGGTCCCCTAGACCTTAGTGGGGACGTAACAGTGTGCAATGTGAAAGTTGTGAAATGATTTGTATTACTAAATGATGCTGGTAAGAGATCACAGAAGGGACTGACCACGCTGCACTGAGTCTGCTGTGAGACACTGTGTGTAGAAGTGTAGAAGAGGTCATATCAAAAATTGCATCCTTAAAGTATCCAACAGATCCCGTCCACAACCAAGCTTTTGATCTCAAATGTAATGCCAGCTATGTGAAAATGTGTGTTGCTAGAGGACCATGCCAACCTGTCCTTAGATTTCCAAAAAACACTGAAGGCCGATCATTTCAAAAGATGTGGTATGAAAATAAGCCACAGGGGAAGGCTTTCAGGGGTGACGACAAGTCTGCCACAAGCTCAAACCAGGGCAACTTCCTTGAACTTCTTAAAATGTTTAGCCAGTACGATACTCAGGGTACATTTGGATAATGTCAATGACCAGAAAATGGGTAAGAAGAGATGTCAAGTTTCACTCCTCTCAAACAGAACACAAAATGATATCATAAAAGCCCTCGCCACGTTCACAAAAAGAGAGATAAGGAAAGAAATAGAGGAGGCTAATATATATTCAGTACTCATAGATGAAACCGCTGATGTATCTCATTGCGAGCAGGTCTCCTTTGTCGTGCGTTATGTGTATGAAATGGAAGTCAAGGAGTGCTTCCTCCAGGTCTGCAATGTGTCAAAAACAACAGGTGAGGAGATGGAGAAAACAGTTCTTGACTTGCTAAAGAACAATGACCTACAGATCCAAAACATGCGTGGTCAAGGCTATGATGGCGCTGCCAATATGAGTGGTCAATACAGAGGACTGCAGTCAAGAATACTGAATCACAATAACAAAGCTCTGTATGTGCATTGCCAAGCTCACTGCTTAAATGTGGTCTTAGTTGAAAGTGCAAAATCAAGCCTCCACTTCATTACCTTTTTCAACCTGGTAGAGAAGCTCTATGTGTTTTTTACCAGCTCTACAGAAAGACACACTGCATTTGTGAAATGCCAAGAGGCCCTGCACCCTGGAGAGCGTGTAATTCAACTGCAGAAGCTCTCTGACACACGTTGGGCATGCAGAGAAAAAGCCCTGAAGGCCCTCCTTAAAGTGATGAGTACTGTGGTCAAGGTCCTCACTGACATGACAGAGCAGGAGCCTCCAGATACTGCTGCTGGAGATGCCAAGATGTACCTTAAAGCCATAGACTTTGAGTTTTTCCTTTGCCTTGAGATCGCCACTCCAGTCTTTGAGGTCACTGCACTTGCCTCTGATGCTTTACAGAACTGCAACATTGATCTGTCCACAGCATGTACTGTTGTGGACGGATTGATGGACACCTTGTCCGACCTCAGGACAGAAGAACAGTTTGGAAAACTGTTTAAGAGTGCCACTGAAAAGGCAGAAGCCGCTGGGATCAGCATCCCCACAGTCCCCCCAGGACAGCAAAGGCAGAGGAGGGTGCCTGCAAAGTATCGGCAAAGTACTAATGCAGCCACAGAGAGTCATTCCTTCCAGTCAGTAGAAGACTACTACAGAGGGAAGGTGTACTACTCATTCATAGATGTTCTTTCTCAGGAACTAAAAAGAAGATTTAGGGGAGATGGCGAGATGGCGAGACAGAGTCCAGTAAAATACTGAATGCACTCCACACTTTGACCAAGGCCAACAACTGGATAGGCAAAGATGCAATGGGTCCTGACTCTCTTGATGCCGTTCACATGCTTTGTGAGTTCCATGGAGGAGAGGAGCAGAAGTTGAAAACAGAGCTCAGGGTTTTTCATGCCTCTTTCCCAAACACATGCACCATGAAGGGGATATTAAAAACACTAAGAGACAACAGTGGACAGAATATCTTTCCAACACTGGTGGAAATGATAAGAACCTATGCAACAATTCCAGTGTCAACAGCAACAGTGGAGAGGTCCTTCTCCAAGCTCAAGCTGAAAGACACACTCAGAAGCCAATGCACAGAAGAGAGGCTTTCTGATCTCCTCCTCCTCACTATTGAGAAGGACATTCCTGTTATCCAGTGAAGTAATAAACATCTACAGGGACATGGCCCCCAGAAGGTTGCTGCTGTAAGGGAGGAAGGAGAGACAACAAGTGAAGACACGAAAAAAAGATCTAACAGCTTCCAAATGCAAAGAAAGATACAAGGAAAGTTAATAACAAAATATTTAATTTCAGAGTTCAAGACCTTGTTTGTAATAATTTCAGTAAAGTTGCAATATTTTTGCATGTTCTTAATAAATATTTTTGCACTGTTTTTTCAGCATTTTTTACGTGTTTTGTCCAATAAAATTAACTAAATGAGTAGATGAGACCAGAATGCACTAAGCGTAATTGTTGCAACTAAACTTAGGCCTACTTGTAGTTTGGAGTGTAGGTTGGTTTGCGTATTTATGTAGAGAAGAGCATTTTTCAGTTTTGTGTGAAGATTTGTTATGATTTTGAAGTGTTATTTATTTTAATACCACAAAAATAATTCAAAGGACTTATTGTTGTGCTAAAATAAACTAATTATTATAGCAATTTTAACTAGTAGCATAGAAAACATGCATATTGTGGCATAGTTTCCTTTGTTGTTGTCTGCTCTTGTGCGTAGTGAATACTGATGTCAACTGATTTTTTTCTCAAATTCTGTTGAGTATTAAACAATTGCGTGAGTGTGAGGGTATAAAAATAAATTGGTCAGTAAGTCAGAGAAGTGGAACTATATTTAACTTTTTGTTTTACATTTCTTTTTTATAAATGATTATGGGAAGTGCCCTTTTTCTCACTTGAGCTCCTGCCCCCCAAAATGTCTGTGCACGTCCCTGCGTTAGTTCATGGCTGCGTCTCACTTTGGTTATTTTTCATTTCCTCGCTCCTCGGTCTCGGTATCACCGGAAGTTGATTTGTCTGCGCCATCTTGAGTAGCGTCCCAGTGGCCTTATTTGTGCCGGAGGACCGAAGATCGAGGAGCGACAACGGAGGAGCGATAATGGAGGAGCGATAATGGAGGAGCGATAATGGAGGAACCACCAGACCATCCTCCGGTGAAATCCTCAGCCACTCGCCCCGCCCCCTTACTGTGTATCGCTCACTGATTGGACGATGCAGCGCATGCACTGATCTGTTGCTTCTTGACATGAGAGCAGTTTCCCAGCGGAGTGAAGAAAACACATGAAACTCACGGGAGTCACTCCTCAGTTTATAGATTTGTGACCAACTGTAAAGCATTAACCCATCACTGTACCCTGTATGCAAGGGCTGGTTTGCCTTCGCTAACTGTACGGAGGCTCAGTCACTGGTACATTTTTATATACAAAGCCATGTTAGGGAAACTTCCATCCTACATCTGCTCCCTGATCTCACGGCGAATTGTAAGTGGCTACTGCCTGAGATCGCATGCTGTGGTTTTATTAAATGTGCCAACTGCTAGGACTGTCTTAGGGAAGATAGCATTTAGATGCGCAGCTCCACTGTCTTGGAATAGTCTGCAATTGAAATGGAAACTGAGAAATCTGGTGCCACTAAATGTTTTTATAGCTCGGTTGGATGCTACTCAATCGGAAGCTGTTGGTACCTGTTCATGTGGATAGTTATGTAAATTGTAACCCCTGTAATGATGCTGTATGATGTCCTTTTTGTTGTTCTGTTTATGTTTTTATGTTTCATGTGGAACCTACTTGAGCAGGTCTCCCTTGAAAAAGAGATCAATGATCTCAATGGGATACACCTGGATAAATAAAGGCTTGAAATGAAATTAAATGAGGGTCAATTCTCACAAAACACAATATTCCCTTCCACTGCTACGCTGACGATGTACAGATCTCTCTGCCTCTCAAAGCAAATGTCAAACACTCACTACAGCAGTTGATGGACTGCTTAACAGAGATCAAATCCTGGCTGAGCCAAAACTTTCTCAACCTCAACGAGAGCAAGACTGAGGTCATCTTTTTTGGACCCCAACCTCCAGCCTCTCCGGTTGATATTCTGGGCTCCCTCAATAAAAACATCCTCCCCTCTGTCATGAACCTTGGAGTGACCTTCACTAGCGCTTTTAAATTCGACAAGCAGGTCAGCACCGTAGTCAAATCCTGCTTTTTTAAAATAAGACTACTGGCCAAAACCAAGTCGTATTTATCTTTTAAAGACCTAGAAAGGGTTATTAACGCCTTTGTAACCTCGAGACTGGATTACTGCAACGCTCTGTATGTGGGTATGGACCAGGCCTCAATTAAACGCCTGCAGCTAGTCCAAAACGCAGCTGCACGTTTGCTGACTGGCCACAAAAAGCGTGACCACATCACCCCAATTCTGGCCTCATTACACTGGCTTCCAGTTCGGTTCAGAATTGATTTTAAAATCCTTTTATTTGTTTTTAAAGCACTAAATGGGCTGGCTCCGGCCTATATAGCTGAACTCCTCCAGCGCTACACCCCAGCCAGAGCTTTAAGGTCTGCTGACCAGCTGCTGCTGATAGTGCCCAAGACCAGGCTCAAAACCCGAGGGCACCGAGCCTTCGCAGCAGCTGGCCCCAGGCTCTGGAACACTCTGCCCCTCCATGTGAGGTCGGCCCAGACCCTAGGGGTTTTTAAATCTACTCTTAAGACACACTTCTTCTCCCTGGCCTTCTAGTCAGAGCGGAGCACGACTCCTGACTTTTCCCTGTTTTTTATATATCTGTTGTAATTTATTGTCTTTTATTGTGATTGTAGTAATGTGTTTTTATTACATGTACAGCACTTTGGCTCGACCGAAAATCGCTTTTAAATGTGCTTTATAAATAAAACTTGATTTGATTTGATTTGACTTGTGTTTTGTTTTGGTAAAAACGGTTCATATCTTCAGTTAGCTGAGATTCTTCCCGTTAATCTGGTGCTACACATTAATAGTTTCATAAATGTTAAGAAGCCCTGAGACACAGTCTCGAAAAAAACCGGTGGGGGGGTCCACTGGGGGGACCGTTGTCCTCAAGAGGTTAATGCAGCCGCCACTCTCTCTTCTTTTTCTTTCTTTTTCTTTCTTTTCGCAGTCCCGCTGGGCGTTTGGCTACCGGCACCATCCATTTTGTCAGCTCACGTGACAAAATGTGACATGAGTGAGGGTGGGGCTGTGATTCGGCTATACACCGCCGCCGCGCAGTAATAAGGTTGAGCGCATACATAGTGAGACCTACAGTACAGAGACGGTTTAGAAAATATATTAATTTGACCCTATAGAAAAGCTGTGTTATTTATGGCGAAGAGTGAGTGTCATTTAAAACAATGTATGATGATTGAGGTTGTGCCCGAAATCTTGTCACTGAGGGCCCTCTTTGCACTTGCCCAGGTTGCCCATATGGTTAATCCGGCCTTGGGCCACTGATGGGATGGCATGGTGCTGCAGAAGGCTGTGTTAAGTGTGCCTTGAATTCTGAATAAATGACCAACAGTGTCACCAGGAAAGCACCCCCACACCATCACACCTCCTCCTCCATGCTTCACGGTGGAACCACACATGCAGAAACCATCCGCTCACCTTCTCTGCAAAGACACGGCAGTTGGAACCAAACATTTCAAATGTGGACTCATCAGACCAAAGTACAGATTTCCACTGTCTAATATCCATTCCTTGTGTTTCTGGGCCCAAACTATTCTCTTCTTCTTGTTGTTCATCCTCAGTAGTGGATCTTTAGAGCAATTGGACCATGAAGCCCTGATTCACGCAGTCTCCTCTGAACAGTAGATGTTGAGATTGTCTGCTACTTGAGCTCTGTGATCATTTATGTGGGCTCTAATCTGAGGTGCTTTCATTTGCAGTTTCTGAGGCTGTAACTCTTATGTATTTATCCTCTGCAGAAGAGGTAACTCTTGCTCCTCCTTTCCCAGTAATGATGGACGGTCGTTTCTCTTTACTGAGTTGAGTGGGTCTTGCCATAATATGGATTACAACATTAGTCGAATAAGGCTTTCCACTGTGCACTAACCCTACCTCTGCACAACACAACTGATGGTCTCAAACACATTAAGAAGGCAAGTCATTCCACAAATTGACTCTTGACAAGGCACACGTGTTAATTGAAAACCATTCCAGACCTCATGAAGCTGACAGAGATGCCAAGAGTGTGCAAAGCAGTCATCAAGGCAAAAGGGGGCTACAAAGAAGAATCTAAAATAAAAATCATATTCTGGTTTGTTCAACACTTTTTTGTTTACTAAATAATTCCATGTGTTCTTTCATAGTTTTGATGTCTTCAGCATTAATTAACAATGTAGAACATCATTTAAATAAATAAAAAACCTTTGAATTAGGTGTGTGAAAACGTTTGGCTGGTACTGTACAAGTGCATTTTATTGTGCTTTTTTAAATTCAACTGCAAATTCTTGAAAGCGAACACTTTGTGAGTTTTGGGTCGACACAATTCTCAGCGCATTCGCCAGGAATAGGTTTTGACGGCTATAATTTCAAACATCTCCCTCATATATGGCCATGGGTGAGGGAGATTAATATCTCCGCTGCTCTCAGTATTGTCGCTAACTTCATCACCTGTCTCTTCCTCATCCTCCCTAACGTCCGCCTTTATTCCTCTAGCTGCCTTCCACGGCCTGGTTCTGCCTCGCTCCGTTACTGGCGCGGTTTGGGATGAAAAGGCGCTGCAGTTGCTTCTGGTTCAACGGATGATGGGAATAGACTGGAGCTGAGTTCTCATTGGTCCCTCTTCTTTAGAGAAGACCAGGAAATGATGGATACACGGATCGTGTTAAAATCAATAGGCACGTAATGACTCTAAATAATAATGATCATGCCACCAAACGTAGAGTAGAGAGTACAGGTATTTGTGTTAAAAATGTAATTAGTAAATGTAAAAAGTCGTCAGAAAAATAAGTACTTTTACCAGAAAAATGTAGTTAAAAGCAAGAATGGAGAAACCAGCTCGAGTGCGCTAGAATTTGAAAGTACGCAGCCAGAAGAAAATCTGCCCCTTCCTTCAGACTTCCTTACAGAGGCCCTCCTCCAACACACATAGAACGCGCACATGACCAATGAGGGCACGAGATAAGTTTGTGCACGAGATGGAAGGCTGACAGGCAGGTAGGCCATCCAGTTATTTTAGCCGGGCCAGCTAAAATAACTACAGCAACGAAGTATTTGTACTCCACTACTTCCCACCTCTGTTTATTAGTTTAGTTTGTGAACTTATGGCAGGATATTATCCACACACACACACACACACACACACACACACACACACACACACACACACACACACACACACACACACACACACACACACACACACACACACACACACACACACACACACACACACACACACACACACACACACACACACACACACACACACACACACACACACATACCTCAAACTTCACAGCAGGATTCATAGCTATTCTTCTTGGTTTGACATCCACACTGCTGTGCTCACAGGACACGGAGCACTTGGGTATCTTCAGGATCTGAGAGGCCACTGCAGACATGAGACGCAGACAGTAAGCACTGATACAGTCCCACAATCTTTTGAAACCCCATGACCAAAACAGGAGCGTCCCCTACTTGCTGTATATCTACATTTACTGACTTATATCTTATAATGACTATAATATCCAATGAATAAAAAGGGAGGTGTTTTTGATTGTCATTGATCCTGAAAGAGCGTTGGTACACTGCCCATGTGAGTTACAAGTGATTTGCTTAGCTTCTTGCTTTCCAGTATAAAGGTAATGTCATGTGGTGTTTAAGGTTAAGGAAAAGTAATCTCATAGTTTTGTAAACTTTAAGAAACCGATGCTAAACGTTTTGAGATGAAAGGCATTCATAACACTGCAGTGTGCAGATAGAGCTCTGTGAAATGTCCTGCTCACACAGAGGGCCAGCACATTGTGTGTTCATGGCTTTGTTTGTACTTCTGTATAAAGCTCAACCTAGGCTACTGTAGGAGGCTTAAAATAAATTATTGATTCTCATCATTTTATGTTTTTTTTTACCTTTTTAGAACTAGTTTTCATAATTTAGATTTCAATGAAATATTACAACTGTGTTGTTTTAATAGCCTTCTTTCATAAAGTAATATTTACGGATATTCTAAAACTTTATTTAACTTCAGCTACTTGTTCCTCTTTGCGTTAGGGCTGCAACTAACACTTTTTGTTATAAACAATTCATTTGAAGATTCTTTTCTCGATCATTGATTTTGTCTAAAATGTCCATCCCAATTTCTTTAAGTTTAATGAGGTCTTTAAATGTCAAAAGTTAACACTTGAATATGGTTTTAAACAGAGAAAATGATATTCACTAAACCTAACTATATTTGAGAGGCAGAGAAAAAGCATTTATCAGTTAGTGGATTCATGAATGCAGCTGTAATTTTCATGTGGTTGAGTACAGTGTTGTCTACACATATAATTCAGATGAACTCTTCAATGTTGATTTTATTTACTAAATAAAAAGTGAAAGAGCTCAGCCACATGCACCTTTCTCTTCCTCAAAGGTGATGAGGGCCTGTCCTCCCTGCAGATGCACAGAGGCTCTCTGGCTAATGAGGTACCGTCCACTGATTGGCTGACTGCCGTCCCCCATCTGCTCTTCATACTGAGTCCGGTAGTTCACCTCTATGTCTGGAATCTGGGCGTAAATCTGGACAGAAGGAGAAACACGATAAACAGAGTTGCAGAACTAAAACCATTTGAATGTATTATCATTGTTTGACTTTCATTTATGGAAATGTCAACCGATTGTTATATTATTAAGATGTATTGTATTGTTACTAATCAATACGCTGAAATTGATGCAGTGTCAGGTGGGTGTAGTCAGGTCTGTAGACTTTCTTCATTCCCACCTTAAATTTGTGTTTCAGTTTTGTGGATTCTGCCCTCTTGGCCTCCAGCTCAGTTTGACATCTCTTCAGTTTGTCCAGCAAAGCCTGTCTGCGGTTACCAAGGTTCAGGATTTCCTCCTATGTGAATAAATCAAGTGAAAATTGAGTTCCTTGTTTTTTTGTTGTTTGTCAGATCTTTCCCACAGCCTTTACTGTACCTGAACTGCTTTCATGCTTTGAGTGAAATCACAATCCTTTTCTTTTTCGACACAAGCCAAACACTCCTTCATGGCCTTGTCCTTGGCTTCATCTTCTTTCAGTTTTTCCAAGATCAGCCTGGCTTTCACATCATCAGCTTTCTCTGCTTTAGTCTAGAAGACACAGAGAGGACAGTTTGCTGTTTCTTACAGGAGAAAGCAGTTATACTTAGATGATGATGGTGGATTACCATATTAACCAGGAACTCTATCTTGTATTACAATTTTTTTCAGTTGCTAACACACTAAAATGACACGTAAAGCACAATTATTTAAACTCACACTCAAAGAGCAAAACCTCAGCTCAAATCTCCAAAACTCTAAACAGATTTTCAGCTCTGCACCCAATATGCAATTGAACAAGGCACTTTTTGCAAAACACTGCACACGGTTCTCTAAATAAGACACAGAAATCTGACATATTCATTTGCTTGCCATTTTCAAAACACTGCCATTAAAATGCTACACGCATGAACCAATTAACAAATACACATGCCTAATGACCATAAACACCAAACTGCTTTATTGTTGACTCAGCAATCAGGATGTATCACTCGATAAAGGCTCCACGTAAGAACTGTTGATGAGGGGCAGTGGCCAGACCCATCTAGGCGGCGAGATGCAGCCTAAGCACTTTTCTTTCCTTTAAAATAATTGGGATTTACTTCCCTGAAAGTTTTTTCTTTCCACTCTCTACGTCTACATCTGACCGTCTACGTCTGACCACCATAATTATAACACATCATACAAATATCTTTAAGGTTATTGCATGCAGTCGATTCAGACCCAGGTGTGTATGTAGGAATTATTATGGGCCTTTATGTCTGACACCTGTCCTGTAAAATGCATGTATCCCCTCTTTTTGATCCATATTACAGCTACGACAAGTTCATATGAACTATTGTACAGATTCTTTTAGTTAATAGAAAACATGCTAAATTGCAATATACTATATACACAATATATATTTATACAGTATATATATATATATATATATATATATATATATATATATATATATATATATATATATATATATATATATATTAGGGCTGTCAAGTTAACGCGTTAATAACGCGTTAACGCAAAAAAAAATGAACGCCACTAATTATTTTAACGCGATTAACGCATGTGTATTTTTTGTCCTCGGCCGCCGTAGTTTCAGAGCGCATCGAGTTTAAAATACCATCGACAAGCTGATGCTGACAGCCCCGCTCCTGCCGCCCGCTTGTGGCAGACCACACTTCCACGCTCACTGGCAGGCCCGGACTGGCCATCGGGAGGACCGGGAGGGAGTGTGTATGTGTGGCGCGACTCGCGCGAGCGAGGCACACCTTACGTGTTGTTGTTGTTGTTAGCATCTGGTGCTAGCTAGCTGCGCTAACGGATATAAGGAGCTGTTTCAATGACATTTCGCCGACAACTGCGCCGAGCACTTGACTTTATGCAGGTAGCCTGACAGTGGGACATTGTACGAAAAGTCAGCACACTCAGCACGGATAGTACGCGCAACATGATTGCAGCGTCCAGGCAGCTCCCATTCGAGCATATATGCCTTGAGCTGCACATAGCTCCAACGATCCATCACAGTGTCTCCACACGCACGCGCACACGCACACACACACACACATGTTGATAAGAGTATTAAAAACTTGAAAGATATCCCTCTAAGGTACATTTAGAACAGATACAAAATGTGCGATTAATTTGCGATTAATCGCAATTAACTATGGACAATCATGCGATTAATCGCGATTAAATATTTTAATCGACTGACAGCCCTAATATATATACATATATATCATTGTTGAAATTTGAAATGACCTCTATCAGGATAAAAGAGTTGATAAAACAAATGACAGTGACTTGGAAAATAAAAAGTGTACAGGGATATGAATAACTATGTACTTATGTTCCATGTAAACATGAATGAATATGATAAAAACCGGGATTAACGGCTCACACCCTGGATACTCCCGTCCATATCGACACTAGGGCTGCTCGATTATGGCAAAAATCATAATCACGATTATTTTTGGTCAATATTGATATCACGATTATTAAATCGTGAAGTTTGCTGACGACACGACCGTCATCGACCAGATCACCAACGCGACGAGACGGCGTACAGAGAGGAGGTCGAAAACCTGACATCTTGGTGCCAGGATAACAACCTCCATCTCAACATCAGCAAAACCAAGGAGCTGATTGTGGATTACAGGAAGCAGCAGAGAGAGGGACACGCCCCAAGGGACTACGGTGGAGAGAGTCAGCTTCAGGTTCCTCGGGGTCCACATCACTGAGGACCTGACATGCGGGGAGGCGTGTGATGCAGTGAATTGTGTGTTTGTGTTCGGATCAGGTGGTCACAGGTTCAAACCCCACTGCAGTCAGCATGTCGTTGTGTCCCTGGGCAAGACACTTCACCCCAAATTGCTCCTATGTAAGTCGCTTTGGATAAAAGCGTCTAACAAGTCACATGTAATGTAATGTAATGTAACATGGACTCTTCACACTACCACCATCACCAAAAAAGCTCAACAGCGGCTCTTCTTCTTCCGCAGGCTGAGGAGGTTCAACATGGACTCCAGGATACTCTGCAACTTCTACAGGTGCACCATAGAGAGCATCCTGACTGGCTGCATCACAGCCTGGTACAGCAGCTGCACCGCCCTCAACCATAAGGCTTTACAGAGGGTGGTGTAAACTGCACAGAACATCACCAGGACGGAGCTGCCATCCATGGAGGACCTATACTCCCAGCGGCTCAGGAAGAAAGCCCTCAGGATTATAAAAGACCCCCATCACCCCAGCCACAAACTGTTCTGTCTGCTGCCGTCTGGCAGGCGCTACCGCAGCATCAGGACTAAAACCACCAGACTCAGGGACAGTTATATCTCTCACAGGCTCCGCCCTCTACTGGACTCTATGGGTACTACCTTATCCTGCGTGCATTCTCCCACTGAGACTTCTATAGACGTAGCCGGCCTAGGGCGGGCCTACCTGAATGCGCGCGCATCACACCGTATAAAAGGAGGCCTCGCCTCCTGACTATCATCCTTTTTCTCTTCAGCAAGCGGAAGTGATTCCACGAGCTTCGAGACGATTGAGAAAGAGAGAGTAAAGTGTAGGACCTGCCCGAAATGCCCGAATCTAATTACCCTTCTGCTTCACGTCCTTGGGGCCTGACCACGCGGTGGGTAATATGGGCCCGATGCCGACATGCCCAGACTGCCAGATGATCCCGCGGCTCACACGAGAGCATCGTGGGCAGCACTTCCTGGCGAGGGCTACCCCGCAGGAGGAGTCGGAGGATCTGGAGCTCGACGTCGTGGACGTGGGCGATTCGGGGAGCGAGGTGACGTCGTCCCGGTTCTCCCTTCCATGGGACCAGGCGGGCTTGGTTCCGATGGAGGACGAGGAGGACGCCTCGCTGACCGGAGGTCCAACTCTCAGGTCTGCGCGGATCGATTTCCCGGCGGTGATGACTCTGGCGGCGGAGCGTGTAGGCTTACCGCTCCCCCCACCGCTGCCACCGAGGCCTGTAAACCGCCTGAGATTTACGGCCCGGTGCGTCCGGCGCAGCCGACCTTCGTTTCGCCCCAGCTGCCAGAGGTATGGCGGTGTGTGGAGGCGACATGGCAGCAGCCATTAAAAACGAAGGCCCCGATAGCCGCCATGGCGGGTATCGTTAAGGTGGTGGATCGCTCGGACACGACATGTCCAGGTGTGCCCCCCCCTCGATGAGAGCCTGGCGGCCCATCTGCTTCCGCGGCTGGTTGGGCGGAGGGTAAACGTCCTCTGCCCCCGCTGCCCCGGGACCGAGACACCTGGAATATCTGGATAAGATGTTCAAGCTCGGTACGCAGATGGCGGCTGCGGCCGATAATCTTGGCGTGTTGGCGTCTCCCTGATCACCCCTCAGGCAGACGCCCCCGCCCTCCCGTCTCAGGACGAGAGCGATTATTCGGACCACGCTGTTAGTCAGATGAATAATCTGATTTATGGCGTGGCCACCGCAGCAGGGCGGATGATTTCCCTGGCCACAGTGGTGTCTCGTCACGTGTGGCTAGGGCTCACGGCTCTATCTAAGAAGGACCGAGAAGATCACCTCGGAGCCCCCGTGTCCACGGAGGGGCTCTTTGGGTCGGTCTCCTCGGTCACCCAGCGCTTCAGCCGCCTAGAGGAGGAGAGAGTCCAGCTTAGCCGCATGCTACCGCTGGCTCCTCCTCAGGCCCCGCTACGTGCCCCCCCTCGCAGGGGAGGGAGCGTAGTGCGACAGTGAAGCGGAGGGAGAGGCGCCGGCACGGGGGTCCCGTAGCTGCGGCGCCCAGCACCTCTACGGCCCACCCCGTGGCACCGGCATACCGGCAGTCACGGGGAAGGGCTGCCCGACTGAGGCAGGCTCCGCAACAGCAGAGAGCACCCGGGTGGGGAGCTCCATCTTCGCGGAGTTGACTCCCTATTTAATGCCCAGATCCCTGTCAAAACTTTTAAAAATAAAGATGGTGTTGATCTATATCCAAGTCATAGTGTCCTTTGTTTCCACAATACACTTACACATGTTGATGCACTGATCTGTTGCTTCTTGACATGAGAGCAGTTTACACTTTTTGTTATATTCCATGGAATGCTCTTAACATCCCGATAGTAATGAATATCTTAAGTGCTTTGACAAAAAATCCATAAAAAAATGTCATCTGTGGAAGCCGTAATACTGTAAAAAGTACGACCAATCATTTTAGCCGGCCCGGCTAAAATAACTGGATGGCCTACCTTCCTGTCAGCCTTCCATCGGGGCACAAACTTATAATAATAATAATAATAATAATAATAATAATAATAATAATAATAATAATAATAATAAATGGAATTTATAAAGCGCCTTTTCAAGCTTTAGGAATCCAAAGTACAACATATAATAAGTACCCTGTATCAAGATTGATGCAAAACAAGTGACATTTGACCTTTTTAGAGAGATTTAGCAAAAAGAAACCACTTCTGGGGTTATTTGGGTGGATTTTCCATATCTCTGGCCCCCCTTGCTCGATTTTGATGGTTGACACCTCTTTCTGACCGTTAGAGCCAATATAATCGAAGGGGGAGTCCCCCACACACACTCATTGTGAAAAAAAAAGTGGGGGCTTTGCGCATGTACTTTTGCATTAGAGTGAAGCTACATTCTAGCTCTGACATCTAGAAACGTAAAAGCATGGATTATCCGTCTGTTTGCTCATGGATTAAGCGTTTTTATCATTTTAATGCCATTGAAGACCACTTTGGAGAGACTACAGAGCCAAGGTAAAAATGTTAGCTTTTTAGCTACCTAGCGTCACCTGTTTTGATGTCTGTTTTTGTTTATAACGTCGCAAATTCGTATAATTCAGTGATAATGAGGGTACCCATCGATTCTGTGTCACCTCACGTTGTGAATCGATGTCATGGATGTGGAGAAGAGATAAATAATAAGGTTTTGTGAGTGAATTTCGGTGCATAGTTTATTAAATGAACATGCCCTCAGACACTGTTTCCTGCAAGATGTTGCGGCAGTGCCCCGGTACCGGGGTCTCTCGGGCTTAACAGGTTAAAGGTCCCATGTCATGCTTTTCCGATTATTACCCGTCCCCTTGTGTGTTATGAAGGTTTTTATGCATGTAAACGGTGTGCAGAGTCAAAACCCTCAAAGTACACCCTGTAGCGAGTAAAACTCTTAACACAGAAAATACCTCCCCAAAACGCCTCGTTGGAGATACGTCACTGCCCATTGTTTACTTCCTGGGTATCGTGACGTAGGGACGGTCAGTAGCCACGTCCAGAGCTATGGCCACACCCTCTGCCAGCCTTTCACGTAACAAAGCTTCCCAAAACCTTTCAGGATTCATGCCGGATATGTACAGCGTAGGGCACTGAAGAACGATGCTGTTCCTACTTTGTTTGGACCAGCGGGAGTTCGGGTACACAACCTGTAAGTATTCATTGTTGTTTGTGTATTTATGATGTTTAAAACAAACAAGGTATCTACCACGACTGTTTAACCTGTTACGCACCGCCCCCCCCGGTACCGGGCGGATAAACGCGTCATTTGCAGGAAACAATGTCTAAGGAATCTTAATATTTAATAAACTATGAATGTTTTATATCCATGTAACGGGAAGAAACTCAGCTAACTGATCTTTTTAATTTTTTTTTTCCAAAAAAAAACCCACAATGCTAACACTCAGCCTCTGAATTATCCACGAGCGAAAAAATGTAACCTAAAACTGCACCTAAACTCACTCATAACTCCCTTATTACTTATCTTAGATGCACAGCCAACCCCTCGTTTTGCATCTCCTGGAGACACAGAATCTGGGGGTGCCCACCTCAACACTCAGTGATAAACATTTGCGACGCTATAAACGAAAGCGTACATCATAACATGTGGAGCTAGGTAGCTAGAAACGCTAACATGGCTTACCTTGGTCAAAACTGGTCTTCAATGGCATTAAAACGATAGAAAAACTATGCTGCAGTTAATCCATAGGTTAATCCAATGTGTCTGTGTCCTCTTTGAAATGATTTCTGATAATCCATAAGCAATAAAACTGCTTTTTCTTTTCCAAATGTCAGAGCGAGAGTTTGAATTTTCTTTAAAATAAAAAACATTTATATTGATTCTGACACTTCTACATCCAACTCACAGATGTAACCTTGCTTTGATAAAAGAAATTATTCATATAACCCTTTTAGAAGTTAAGTTGTAGTCATTTGTTTTGGGCATGTCATTTTCGAGCCTGAAACATGAAAAACAGGCTTGGTGCTTAACAGGTTAAAGGTCCCATGTCATGGCCATTTCTACTGATCATAATTCCATTGTTGAGGTATACTAAAATAGATTTATATTGTGCAATTTTCCAAACTCACATTGGTTTCTCATACAGCATCTCTGTAAAGTATGTGTATTCACTCTCTGTCCTAAACGGCTTGTTGGAGCTCCTGCCCCCCGCCTCCCTGTGAGCCCAGTGTGCTCTGATTGGTCGGGACGTTGAGAGGCTCGTTGCTGCTCGCAGCTGCTGCGAGGAGCAGGTCTCCCTTGAAAAAGAGGTCAATGATCTCAATGGGATACAACCTGAATAAATAAAGGTTTGAAATGAAATGAAATGAGACAGGCTTCCGTGTCGGCGATACAGCGAGAACAAGCGAAACTCATCCTGAGCACACACAAACACTCACAGCCGAAGTAAAAACTATAAGTGTGGCTTGATATTGAGTAAGAAAAAGGTTTATAACGCTGTGAGCATGGGTCTGCGGAGAGCATTTCTCCGCGATCCCAACGTAGTAGCCCGAAAAACGTTTACCCATTTAAACAGTCGTGGTGGATACCTTGTTTGTTTTAAACATCATAAATACACAAACAACAATGGATACTTACAGGTTGTGTACCCGAATCTCCCGCTGGTCCAAACAAAGTAGGAACAGCATCGTTCTTCAGTGCCCTACGCTGTACATATCCAGCATGAATCGCTGAAAGGTTTGGGAAGCTTTGTTTCGTGAAAGGCTGGCAGAGGGTGTGGCCTCTGGGTATCCCCACGTCAGAGTACCCAGGAAGTAAACAATGGAAAATGAGAAATCTCCAACGAGGCGTTTTGGGGCAGCATAGACTGTGTTAGAGTTTTACTCGCTACAGGGTGTACTTTGAGGGGTTTTGACTCTGCAGACCGTTTACATGCATAACAACCTTCATAACACACAAGGGGATGGGTAATAACAGGAAAAGCATGACATGGGACCTTTAAGATGATGACCTTGTATGTGTGTATATTTTTTATTTTTGTGGGGGTCTGCCCCCAAAAAACAGTTTTAAGTCCTGAGAAAGTCAAATAAGACGGTGTGTAAAGCTACACTGCCCAGTAACAAAGTAACCACTTTGATTTAACTAGGCCAGTAGGTAAGGGCTTTCCACTGGATAATAACTGCAGCGATGTATATGTTTTAGCTGAATACACGTTTTTTAACCCTAACTGATGCAGTTAGTCACTTCTTTAATGTTTGATCTTTCTGATGTAAAGTCAAGGTTGTAACTGTTTGCAATAAAGTCGTGGGGCGCTGAACTGTTCCTTTGAATCTTTTGAATTTTGATACATGATATAATTTGAAGGAGGGTGAGCAAGCATCTTGAGGAACATTCATCATTAACTCCTCCAAAAAATATAGTTTATTCAATATTAAATGAATATGTGAATCATAACAGTAATTGACAGCTGATAGGAATAATATGATTGTTAATAGTATCATATTCATTCAGACAAACATCGATGAGACAGTTAATTAATGTACTTATTGCAGCAGTCTGGATAGATGTGGTACCCCTGCTGGTCTAAGAGTGAAACAAACTGATTCAGTTATTGTTCAGTTAAAATTCATTAAATTATGTCTGCCACCTTATATATTTATATGTAAGGCTTTACTGATGTGCCACAATAATGTCACCTATGTTATTGAGTTAAAATATTAATATTGTGGCTTTCCAAGTTAACATTGACTGTGTGATTAAATCAGCATATACTTCTGCCAGGGGATGCCACAGCTCAAAATCTCCTGCCACCCTCTTGCCACCCCATGAATATCTTTCTAGATCCGCCCCTGGTCCACCAAATAAAGCAGGTCAAAATAATTAAATTGCATACATTTTCTTTTAGTAAACACTGAAAACGGGTCCCACAGACCCAAACAGCACACAAAGGTTAAAGGTCAACATATAATAATATTAAAATGTGCTAAATATATAGAAGAAGAAGATACACTTTATGAATCCCTTACAGGGACATTTCTTTCCCCACTCTGTTGTGTTAACACACATTACACACACAGGGGAAGATATACATGCACAAACGCAGAGGATATACATGCAAACACACAACCACATGCAGATAGGAGAGGTGGCAGAGCAGAGGCTGCCAGGTACCCGGCGCCAAGGGAGCAGTTTCGAGGTTAGGTGCCTTGCTCAAGGGCACCTCGGCAGTGGCCTTGGAGGTGAACTGGCACCTCTCCAGCTACCAGCTCACTCCATCTTTTTTTGGTCTGATCGGGACGTGAACCAGCGACCCTTCGGTTCCAAGACCAAGTCCCTACAGACTAAGCCACTGCCGCCCCAAAACATACACTGCAAAAAACAAAAAAAAGAGGAGTAAAAGTAGCTCTCATCCTAAAAAAGGTTGGAGACCCCTGCATTAGAGCGTAAAAACTGTAACTATAAGTATCTGAAATAAATATGTGTACTGAAACAAATACCAATAACTGTATTGCATTGTTTTCTTATGCGCAATTACTTCATACTGTCTTTGTCTTTTTCGTCCTGCATTTATTGTGCCCCCCTCAGAAAATAACTGGCCCCAGCCTGGCCCCCTCAGACAAATTTGTCTAGAACCGCCACTGCTGCGGTGTGAAAGCGCCTTATATCAGCCCATTGGTACAGGCCTACAGTCACAATAAAAACGTCTAGGTGAAAGTGAAAGTAACTGGTTTTGTAGGCCTAAACTATTTTTGCTCACCGAAGTTATTTGAAGCAGCAACATGCTGAGAACACCCTGACCGCGGTTACAGGAGGCCTCTCTCAGGGTTTCAACACCCTGCCACTCTCATTCCATGAGATTGACTCTAATATCCAGGCATGTCTGTTCAGCCTGTACGCGAAAACACGTCGGTTCAAATGGTGCCTTCGTGGGCCCCCGGAATTTAAGGCTCTGGGGCCTCATTTATAAAGGGATATACGCTAAAAAAAATGGCGTACGCCAGTTTCTACGCAATGTTTGCGATTTATAAAATACTAACTTGACGGGAAAATGTGCGGTCCTCCACGCAAACTCTAACCCATGCGTACGCACTAAGAACACAAACGGGAGACGAGAAACTGCGACACCGTTGGCAGAAGGAAGAATGGAGAGAAATATGTGGAAATAATACCATAAATAAAATGTTACCTCTCATTTATCAAATATGAAGAATTCATTTTCAAACATTGATTAAAGCCAATCTTAAAATGATTAAACAAACGCCTGTTTGAGACTCCTCAGTGCACACAAAAACATAACTTGGAGAAATAAATAAATACGGATATGTTATTTAAAACCACCTCGAATATGTTGTGTTAATGTTATGAAATGTTTTCTCATAAATGATGCGGTAAGCAGGAGGACAGAATGACGTCTAAACTAACGCCGTTTTGCATTTCTATAAGTTGTAGATACGAGCATGGTTTTATATACTATCACGTTTAATCGAGTTTTATGCCGTTTGCCAAGACTTGATAAGTCGCTCGTAAAACACAGGAGGTATGGAAACTAAGAACACCATATGTGGTCAATTGTACAGCTAATATAACACAACACATTAGTTGTATTTCCTTTAACTGGTGGATTATGGATATATAGTTGCTGATCGACAGCTGGAACACAAACCACCAAATACAACAAAATAATTCAGATCCAGTCGTCATGACTCCACTCCGGAGGGATTCCCCGATCATTTCTTACAGTTTCTCATCAAGGGGCCTCCCGTAAGGCCCCTGATCACGGGACTGTAGGGTTGAATGCTGTGGGCCGCTGTATTGTGCCTCTTACCTTCCAGGTCTCCAGCTCTTTCTTAGCCTCCTCCAATTCTCCGTCTTCTTCTTCTAGGGCACTCACCATCTGACAATAAACAACAATACATTAGTCCGACAGTCTAACGAGCACAGCCTTCATATTCTTCAGAAATCCTTACCTTATTTATCGGGATATCAGCCATGACCTGACAACGAAAGTGTGTTAACAAATGACACACGACACGACAAATGAGAGAGGTTAAATCTGTTCTGCGTGTGGGACAAAGAGACAGAGAGACCAGAACGGAAAGTGAAAGTTAACCGGAGTGAAGTTGACGCAGCGCACTGTCAATGGCTGTAGTGTTGGGGGGGGGGGGGGGGGGGGGGGGGGGGCTGTATCCAACCTGTATCCAACCCAGGAACATTAGGAGAATGAGGAGAGGAAAAATGAGAGAAATTGCTCCGAATTTACTTATGTGAAATAAAAATGTAACAATTCAAGTAAAAACAATTTGAATGGACAATTTCGGTGTTTAAAATTCGACGTCTAAAATTTCGATGGAACATCATCCGGGCTACCCAGACAGGATAAGCAATCGAACCTGAATGCAATCGAACCGACTTCTGGCCTATCAGAGCACGGCTTTGTCAGTCATGTGATCACAACAACCCAGGAGAAAGATGACGGAGAACAGCGGGGCTCGTAGTAGTCAGTTTGTGCTGTTTATTTTACAAGCAGTGAGGGCTCGACAGCAGCCAGGCTGCGTGTGTGTGTGTGTGCTAGCTAAATGAGTGATGCAGCCTTGTGCCTTTCTGTCTGTCTGCTCCGTAGTTATCATTAAAGTGAAGAACGACGTTACCGTGTCCTCGTGTGTGTGTGTTTGTGTGTGTGTGGGGGGGTGAATGATCCCGCCTGATGGTTTTCAAAGTAACGTTACATACATCACGTCTGACTTCGGTTAGATAAGTCAAATTGACTAGTTAAAGGGGGTGTAAGAACATCCATAAATTGTTAGAAGTAATCGTGGTGAATGAAGTTTTCAGAAAATTACTAGAATGGAAGAATAATCCGGAAAATGTTAAAGTATTTCTAGTAGAAGAAAGATATACTATTATATGATATAATTTGTTTTTTATTATTATTATTATTACCATGCATTAATGTAAAAGGGTTGACTTAAAGGTCCCATGTCATGCTTTTCCGGTTATTACCCGTCCCCTTGTGTGTTATGATTTATAACCTTACGTGATCCCCTTATGTTAGAGATTTCTCTTTTTCTTCCTGGGTACAGTGACGTGCCCATACCCAAATGGACCCATTGGTCCAAATGGACCAATCCGTGGAGTCCGCGGAGCCGTTACGTTACTTCCTCACACACACACACTCAATCTTTTCTCAGCTGCAGCTCCGCCGATGTCTCCTCCCTGAGACGGCGGGACGCGGAGAGGCTGTGAGTCGGTGTGTGAGCACACACACAAACTCCCAGCCAGGCTGCGTGTGTGTGTGTGTTCGGGCTGGGTTTCGCTGTGTCTCGCTGTCTCGCAGACGGCCACTGGGCTCATAGGGAGGGGGGGGGCAGGAGCTCCAACAAGCCGTTTAGGACAGAGTGAATACACATACTATACAGAGATGCTGTATGAGAAACCAATGCGATTTTGGAAAATGGCACAATATAAATCTATTTTAGTATACCTCAATGGAATTATGATCAGTAGAAATGGCCATGACATGGGACCTTTAACTGTTGTAGTTGGAGCTCATTTTGAACAATGACCTAACTAATGATAACTTTCATAATGGTTTAATGTCCTGATTATTTTCTCCAATAATAGATGAAGGTCTGGTTAGTTACAACTCTCAAAATAGTAGGAAATGCTGTCATAATTACCCAGAGTCCAAAGTGACACCTTTACAATGTTAAAGCTGTCAGATACATTTAGTGATGTAAAAACGACTATATTCAAGATATTGTAGTGGAGGCGATGTAGAAATTGGCATGAAAAGAAGAATATAGAGCCCTGAAACTGCATTTAAAATCTTGGCAAAATTAAGCTTTTACATTTTCTATTTTGTTCACTAATGCAGCTGATTTCCTTCCTTCTAATTTTCCTCTCACAGGACTACCACTACTGCTTGATCATATTTTGGGACGTCTCTACTCTCGTTTATATGGGATTAGTTTT
The DNA here is from genome assembly GCF_902827165.1 of Trematomus bernacchii. Classification (NCBI taxonomy): domain Eukaryota; kingdom Metazoa; phylum Chordata; class Actinopteri; order Perciformes; family Nototheniidae; genus Trematomus; species Trematomus bernacchii. The sequence goes on from NW_022987648.1 coordinate 408,145, forward strand.
GTATCATAAAGATAAAGCAACACTTTCTCAGAATAAAGCAAAACTATGAGTTTAAAAGAAGAAGTCAAGTAAAATAAAATACATTTCAAAAATAAAACTATAAGTTGCAAACAAATCATTTGTGTAATCATGTAAACTATAAGTATTTTTTCTTTGTTTTAACATAGGTTTTTGTTTGCAGTTCTTGTTTCTTCTTTCTCAATGATCAGACTTTTGCTCTAAATGTAAACAGTAACACAAAACAGTTTTAGTTAAAAAAGCCAACCGTTCACGATTAATAAACATGAATTCCTTCTGAAAGCTGCTGAGATGAAAGCTCATTGTACGAGCATGTCAGTCTTGCTTTGATGCATTAAAGCTTAATAATTTCAAATTAGTTAGCTTGGTTGGAGAATTAAAGCCCAGGCCAAAAACTTTCCAAATACATTTAAGCAGAATATGTTAAAGGCATAGGTCACCCAATATTTAAGATTCATTCATTATCTTTTCATCGTCATGCCAGTGTAAACTCAGATGAGATGGCTCACTGCTAACTACAGACCAATAGCTCTTAAGCCCCGGACACACCAAGCCGATTTTGGCCGTCGATGGATATCAGGCCGACGATGAGCGTCCTGTCGCCCTACTCAGAATGGTGTGTCCCGCACCGTCGTGTCTTTTCGGCCGTGCCGCCACCTTTTTGGCCGAAAACCTACCGATTCGACATGTCTGACATGTCTGTCAGGACACCTCCACTCTCAGTACAGGAAGTGACGATTCTGACGAACACGTTTTTTTCCCCGCCCCCCGAAGGACTCGTCTGATGGAAGTTTCAAATCACAATGGAGACTCATCACGGAGGTGATGAGTCCGCTCACCATGCACTTTGGGGGGGAACGGCTGTGTCCAGCCCCCCCCCCACTCATCCATATCTTAACGGATTTTGACAATTTTTGTTGCATTTTCCTCCTCTCCTCTCACTGATCGAAAATAATAATAATATTTTTTTGGGGCACCAATGGTATTGACCGGTTCACGCAGTCTTCAAAGTAACCAAGCAACCTAAATTTGTCTGTCCAATGACCTTGCTCCCTTTCATGCAGGGCAAGTCCTTAGCATTGGCGTTATAGATGTTCGCCTAGGGCGCCAGATCAGGGGGGGCGCTGCGCTGGCAGCTCTGAGAGGGGGAAAAACATTTTTGACCGTTGGTGCTCATCCTAATTTTCGGCCTTGATGTAACAACATTCATAATTAAGTAAATGTAACACCCTTTTCACCCTGGTTACACTTTTCATTTGCCCTGTACGATGGGCACTGTAAGTGATGAAAGTGGGGGATGTTGGCTTATCTGGCCAACACCAGGTGCTGTTATTAGCAGTTATTGGGCTACAATGGGTCGAAGAGGTCAGTCCTGATAGGGTGGTGATATGCACAGACTCACTATCTGCTTTGCAAAGTATACAGACAATAACTGTTAGAGAAGATCTAATCATTGAACTTAACCACTGCTTATTGAGACTTCAGAGGAGGGGAATAGATGTGCAGTTATGCTGGGTGCCTGCACATGAGGGGGTTCAAGGGAATGAACATGCTGATAAGTTAGCAAAAGATGTGTTACAATAGCAATTCCAGTTTCACTTGGGAAAGGACAAGGAAAAGCAATAATTAAGAAGAAGGGTATGGAAATATGGCAGAAAAGGTGGGAGGAAGATCAGAAAGGGAGGAGATAGCACAACTTACCGAAATCAGTCATAACAAAGATCTATACAGAAAGGAACAGACGGGAGGAGATCACCATCACTAGACTCAGACTGGATCATAGGCCTACAGGATTAAACGGCACAATGTGTATAATGGTAAAAAGCGAAGTTGAAAAATGCAGGGGGTGTGGAGTGAAAGAAAATGTGGAACACATCATATTACACTGCAACATGTACAACAGTTAAAACAGAGAGGGAAAAATTAAGAGACAGGGTCAGAGAGGCAGGAAGGGAGTGGAGCCTGATGGGGATACTGGGAACAGAAGGTGAGGGGGTAAGAGATACCAGGAAGGCCATTTTTAAGTATTTGAGTGAAACAGGATTGATTGGAAGAATTTAAAAACAACGTAAACACAGTGGTATAATTCCACAAGTGGTGATAGGATGATATGGTGATACACACTCTTGTACAGTAGGTGGCGGTATGCACCTTAAAGTTGTTTGCAATCCGCCAAAAACCGAGAGAAGAAGAAGAAGATGACTCCGTAGTTTATCCGAGTTTATCTGGTTAACAGCGTCACGAACCAGTGACAGAAACAGATCATTAAAATGTTTTGGTTTGATGGCTCCATTCCTGATGCTATTAACTTGGCTAAACTGCGGAGTTCCGTCTTTGTCGTTGTCATTACAGGTATGTGTGTGTTTGTCCATTAACCAGATAGCTATTACTAGCTGCATTGGTAAATAGTCATCTAGAAGCGCTAGCCAGCTAGCAGTGGTAGCTGATAGTGCTAAGCTGCTTCTTAAACCCATGTCACACAATAGTAGAGTAGTGTATTTACGCATGTTGGAAGAATATAGGCCAAGAAGATAGACGAGATGACACGAGATGTGCCATATATACATATAGTCCTTAAAAGCTTAACCCAACTATTCCTTAACATCATGGACGTCATGGGGTTAAGGAAAGAGGATTCATTAGGACTTGGGAAATGACCACTGCAGTGCTTTGACACTGACATTATCAAACGTGTTTATGATGCGCCAGCGGATTTGATTAATGTGCGTCTACCATTCTCCGTACAGTAGACTAGTATAAGAACACAGATACATTGCACCGTGCGATTTTATGGTGTCGTTTTATGTGGGCTCTATGATATTGCATCCGGGAGCTAGCATTAGCTAGCAGTGGCGGTGTTTTGACAGGATCGTTGTTGTACTGAATGACATGTGTCCTCAGGGGGAGATGAGCAGTCCGCACAGCTGATGTCCAGCTGGGAGGATGACAGAGTCTCAGAGGCAGCACACAACTGTTGTGTGGCTATCAAAGTCAATGACAAAAGGTACTACTATTGTGTTCACTTAAATGCAATACATTTCATTCTGTTGCAAGAGAAGTAACTGTTAGCAAGACATGTCCATAAGTGAATGCTTAGCATTCTTGTCAACCATTAGTAAAATATGATGACCCATTACTTTAAGTGCTTAGCATCTCAACTTCCCAATGTCCTGGACAAACTGTTGTGTCTTAATAGTTTTGTGGACATGGACTTTAAGAGTATTCATTGTACATAACTGAATAATAACATGTATTTTTTGTGTGCATATTAAACATATGCATATCTGCAACATTTCTTCCACAGTGAGCCATGTGTGCAGTTCTCTCAGATCTGTATCTTTTGTGCCCCTAAATATTGGTGGAGTTACTACAGAAGGCCATTTTTTATACTCACTAATCTCTGAGGCAAGCTCATAGTAGCACTACCCATTTCATTGCTATTTTCAAACAAATAGGCACTGTTCATTTAAGCCCACATTACGTTGATTAATTTACTGTGGTTTGGTTATAAAGTTGAGTTCTTTTCACAGGGCATCTAAGATTTGTCTTGACCACCACTTTCATCGTTTTTTTTAACGATTTGTTCTATCATATGTCTGTGATCAGTGAAGAATGATATTTATAATTATTATATAAACACATTTGCTGGGAGCTTCTTCCTTAACCCCCCCCGTTTGAAGATCCAGTGGTGTGCATACCCTCAAGCTTCTTTATTGGGGAGAATGGGATCCCTTTGGAGGTGATCGCTGGAAGTGTGTCCGCTGAAGAACTGATGATAAGAATCAACAGAGTAAAGCAGGTAAGGCCGCAGGGAGGGGGTGTAAACAGTGGTGCAGGGAGCTCACTACTGGTTTTTCAATCCTTTGTTTATGTTTTCTCTAGTTTAAAAAAACAAAACACGATGAAGAATCACATGCATGCCTTTAGACATTTTAGCGGCTCCGGGGTGGGCAATGTTGTGTACCACTTCTTGAATCATAACGACTTTGTAATCGTTGAAAGCAAGTATTTTACAACCCCTAGATATGAATACTACCTGCCAATACTGCTTATGAACTGCCGCTGAAGCTACTAAATTATTTTCTGACGATGATCTTTTTCCATTTTGTCAAAGATGCATGCCCAGCAGATGGCAGGTGGAACAGAACTCCCAGAGGCCAGTGGTCCTGTGGAGACGAGCATGTTCGATAGCAAGCCTCCTGTCGCAGCTTCAGCTCTAGGAACGCAGGTTAGGACGGGAGCAGCCTCACAACCTTCAGCAGCACGTGGGACTGCAGAAGGTGGGTATGCCTGGATAGCACAGTCATTAAAGGTCACCTATTATGCAAAATGCAATTTTTTATGTCTTTTATACATACATATGTGTCCCCTCTGTGTAAGGAGATGGATAGACAGATAGATAGATAGATACTTTATAGAGATGGCAAATCCGGATCCTTTTGGATATATATATATATATATATATATATATATATATATATATATATATATATATATATATATATATGCATAGATATATATATATATATGCATATATATGCGTGAATTCAATGTTCCAAAATCACATTGGTTTTCATATACAGCATCTCTGTATAGTGTCTCTATTCACTCTGTCCTACACGCTTTGTTGGAGCTCCTGCCCCCCCTCCCTATGAGCCCAGTGTGCTCTGGTCAGCTCGCCCACTCTGTTCTGATTAATCAATCACCAGAAAGGCCCCGCCCCTGTCTAACAGATTGCTCTCCCAGCCTTCTAGTTATAGCTGAACATCAGTTTAATGTTTTACAATGGCGTCGGTTAGCAACCAGGAAATGACACCAGTAATAACAAACAGATGAGAATGCTGCATAAATTCTAAGTGCCATGTTAGCGGGACATTACGGAGCTCACGAGTCCGCCCTGTGAGGCATGAAGAGCGGACAGTGTGAGGTTGATTTACTGGTGTCATTTCCTGGTTGCTGCATAAAGTGTAAGTGCCATGTTAGCGGGACATTACGGAGCTCAGGGGCCTCATTTATAAAGCCTTGCGTAGGATTCACGTGGGAAGGTTGCTTACGTAGGACAAAGCAAATAAATATGCACAGATATTTTCCGATTTATATCTGGAAAAATAGATATTAGATATATAGTCCTACCGGTGTAGGATGTGCGTGCGGCACGTCCTACGCCGGTTTCCCTTTTTATAAATCACAATCAACTCGAAATGCGGCGCAGCTTTTGCGGGTTTCACGTAACACCCATATTTGCCTATAAATAGTCAAAGAAAATCATATTGTTTGGTGGATGCAGTTTGAACCAGAGTAGCAGCATGGAGGTCGGATCGTCACCAAAATAAATAAATAATAAAAAATACACATAGCCTAACCTTCCTCAACACACTGACTTTGTGTCAGTGTGTTTGTACCGGGGACAGGAGACACCCCCTTGATGAGAAACTAAGAAATGATCGGGAGATCCCTCCGGAGTGGAGTCATCATGACGACTGGATCTGAATGATCTTTTTGTCAGCTGTCGATCAGCTGTGCGCAGCGTCTCCACTGCAGCCTGTGCATCTGACTTTGCAGACCGTTTACATGCAGAAAAAGCTACATAACACACAAGGGGACAGGTAATAACCGGAAAAGCATACGATGGGACCTTTAAGACTATAAATATACATAAAAATGTTTGTTATCACATTATTGCCTACATTATAGGGTGGGGGGGAGGAACAGAGAGGAGACGGAGATCGCGGAAGTGTTCCTCCAGCCTTCACAAACTTTAAACACGTATCTCAAAGTTTTTATTGACTGAATATAGAGAGAACAATTTCACACTCAGCAAGCCAAGACCTCATACGGAAATAACCATAACGCAAGTTTTTTTTAAAACACAAATCCATGTGTGTCTCTGAATGAGCCGTAGCAACACCGGACAGAGCGGGTCATTTTGTCACTGACTGTCTCACTCAGTGCTGATGCTATAAACGGCTGATATGTCGCCTCAGTGCGCATGTCACAAAACGAGATGCATTGTGAGACATGTAGTTTATGGGCAACGTGCTTCTGTAAAGCGGCATGTAACCATATAATACATTTATTATATTCTTTGCTCGCTCTTGCGTGCCACATAAAGACACCCCTGATCTAGGATGTGTGTAATCGGGTGGCTTTACTGTGCCGTGCTCTTTCTTGAGGAGGCCCCGTGCGACGCCATGCGCTCTCTTCTCGTGTGTCTGTCTGTCACCTGAGACGTGAGAGCAGAGGCTTTTGATGGTCATGTGACATTAACTTCTCCATATCTGCCGTACACTTTTCTTTATGGAAGTCAAGACATCTCTCGGCTGTGATAAGTGGTTCTCCTCACATTACATATGGTGGCTATGGCGCCATCGGTGCGACCTGGTTGCACCTGATGGCGCCCTGAAAAAAAGGTGCTTGGGAGCATGTCTCCGGCCCATATGGGTGCAGCCCAGTTCGATAAACATGTTAACCTGCATGGTAAGGAACAAAAACTCCACGGATTCCAAGTTGGTAACATGCGTTCATGGGACAGGAATATGAATATGATACAAATAGAAGTAGAGGAAGAGAAATTAGTTCAGTGTAACATAAGAATAGTTTTAACCCCCTCTTAAAAATAATCATGGTTTTGTGTTTGAAGTCCTGTCCAGCCACCAACGATTTTGTAATGTGGATAAAGCTGCAAATAAGGGAGTTAACCTACTGCTTTCTGTTTGTACCATGAAGCATCCCTCTCAAGCACAGAAGAGGATGGCAGCATTTTAGCCTCCGTAACTGCAGAGAATGCACCTTCAGACCATGCAACGCAGAGTGAAGAACACCTGGATGATAATGTGGAAAGGTAAGTATGTCAAATGACAGGCCAAGGCAAAACCGAGTTCCTTTACTTGGCGGCATAATTGATGGACAGAAAACGGAGAATAGAGATCTTCATTATAGAAATATCTGCAACCTTTCACTAGAAGGGAGTCTACTATATGTCCAGAGTTAATTCACCTTAACATTAGTAACTCCACAAATATGTATGTAATAACATATCATTTTAATTTCTTAATAAATAATATACAAAACAAGTTTACAGATCATGCATTTATAAGGGCATGCAGAGTAAAGATAGAGACATTGACCTGGTCAAATCCCATGACACTTAGGCCATTGCCAAAAATAGGCAAATACGAGCAGTACATTTCAACAAAATTAGTTTTTGCGAGTTCACCTCTGACAGATGATTTCACGTGGCTACTTTAATTGTGTTCTCTGGGATGAACCCGCAGCACACTGCTGCTACACTGCAGACCAGAAGTACCAGTTGTATCTGTTCTGTAGTCAGGGATCATTTCTCCCAGGGAAGTGAACAGAAGTCAGCAAGTCTCTCATCATATTATCATATATTCATACATTTTATTAAACAATTATACTTAAACTTTAGGTAGCGCTTCTGTTCTTTGGAGTCCAGACTTGTTTGACACTAGGCAGACATGTACAGTATATGACCAGTCTAGGAGCCAGTTAAAGATGCCGGTTGAGTTGGGCAGAACTAATGAACAGAGATTTGTGTTTTCCAGTCTATTGCTTGAAAAAATGATTTTCCAACACAAATAGCATGCGCACCCGCACGTCCCATCCATAGCTCTAAACATGCTGTGAAGTGCTGGAATTTACTATAACTCACACAGTGACATTTGTTCTTTGCTTTTAACCCATCCTAGTACTAGGAGCAGTGGGCTATTGTACAGCGCCCGGTGAGCAATGGGGAGTGGGGGGTTGTCCGGTGCCTTGCTCAAGGGCACCACGGCATGGCCCAGGAGGTGAACTGGGACCTCTCCAAGTACCAGTCCACACTCCATATTTAGGTCTGTTCGGGCACTTGAACCAGCGACCCTACGGCTCACATTCCAAGCCCCTACGGACTGAGCCACTGCCGGACAGTGTAGCTGTAAACAAGTATATGTATTACTGCAGGGGTAGCCAACATGGTGCCCGCGGGCACTTGGTCGCCCGCAGGGGCAACGTGAGTCGCCCGCGGGGGCAACGTGAGTCGCCCGCGGGGGCAACGTGAGTCGCCCGCGGGGGCAACGTGAGTCGCCCGCGGGGGCAACGTGAGTCGCCCGCGGGGGCAACGTGAGTCGCCCGCGGGGGCAACGTGAGTCGCCCGCGGGGCATGTTCTAAAAATAGCTCGCCAAGCAAATCCAAAATGTATAAAATACACAAAACAAAAAGGGAAATGTAATTAAGATAATCTACCCTATGCATAAACGAAACCTAAATCATAGCGAACTCTATCTACTTACTACAACTCTAGTCAAAGTCAAAGTCAGCTTTATTGTCAAGAATTCTACATGTTGTACTTTCAGAAATCTCGAAATATCGTTTCCAGCAGTCCTACAGTGTGACATATATACATCAAACAAAAAACAAAAAGGGCCTATATAAACATGGTATACATTAAACAAAACAAAGGGCCTAGATAACCGGGGTATACAGTTTAAAATGTTAATAATATAATTTAAGTGTTCAAAAGTGCAGTAGCAGCGGAGATGGGCAGAAAAGTGAGTTAGGGTGTTATAGTCCAGGACCATTTGGGGCATGGGACAAAGGTCTATATCTATCTAACACCCCTCCTCCCCTCACCCCACAATGAATATCGACCAATCACGTTCTTGCTTGATTTGCGGGACCAGCGTTGCAGTCTGGAAGAAAAGCAATGTGGCACCTCCCCGCTGATTTTCCTTCTGGCAGAATCTACACAACACATCAGCCCCATTGAACAGCCTTTCATGCCAGCCTATACAGCACATGGGGGGCAGAGTTTTACTCTGTGTGTGTTGCAACTTGCATATATATGTATTGCACTTGACGCACACACACGCATGGCGTAATTTCCACCTGGGACAGGTGGGAAATGTCCCCCGCTCTTTTCGAAATCCCGTTTGTGTCCCCCCACTTTACAAATATGTTTATTATTATTTTTTAACGCAAGCCGTCATCGACACAGAGGAGCATACAGCCTCTGTGAGCGAGCGAGACAGAGAGAGAGAGAGCGAGCGAAATTGAATTGTCCGAATCCAATTGTTTTCAACTCATAATAGTTACATCCTCATATATGTAACCTGAAATGTAACCAACCATCAGTCTCGTCAACAAGCCAAAAATCTTTTAACTGCTTAATGAATTTTAATAGAAAGGACTCAATGCCATATTTTACTTTATATTGTCCTGTCAGGTTAACCAAGAAACTGGAAGAGAGACGAGAGAACACGAAGAGAGGAGAAGAAGAGGTAAGGAGAATAGCCTGTTAAGATCTCTATATAGTGCATTTCTTTCATGTGGCATGTACCCTTAATAAATGAAATATGAATAATATGTGAAGTTGGCCACACATTAGATTTGTCTTAAAGCTGAAAGAGTGCTCATTTGTTTTCCTCAATTTTCCAAGTTAAGCTGACTGGCTCCACAACCCACTGGAAATGTAGCACCAAAGTTCTCGTGCTTCATCATAGTGTCAACCGTTTTTTTTGTATTTGAGAAAATCAGTCATAGTATAGAAAACACACTACTATATTCATTAGTCTGAGTAAAATAAACTTTCCTTTTTTATGTTAACAGACCAGTGGGATATGCAGCTACATTTATCACGGTCCATGTAACATCCGACATCATAGCAGTACTCTAAACTACTTTTTAAAAAACAACTGTCTTTTTTAGAATCATTTAACCTGTTAAGCCCGAGAGACCCCGGTACCGGGGCACTGCCGCGACATCTTGCAGGAAACAGTGTCTGAGGGCATGTTCATTTAATAAACTATGAATGTTTTATATCCATGTAACGGGAAGAAACTCATCTAACTGATCATTTTTATTTATTTTTCAAAAGAAAACCCACAATGCTAACACTGAGCCTCTGAATTAGCAACGAGCGAAAAATGCTAACAGATTACTGCACCGAAAATCACTCACAAAACCTTATTATTTATCTTTTCTCCACATCCATGACCAATTCACATCGTGAGGTGACACAGAATCGATGGGTACCCTCATTATCACTGAATTATACGAATTTGCGACGTTATAAACAAAAACAGACATCAAAACAGGTGACGCTAGGTAGCTATAAATGCTAACATTTTTACCTTGGCTCTGTAGTCTCTCCAAAGTGGTCTTCAATGGCATTAAAACGATAAAAACGCTGCTCAAGTTAATCCATAGGTTAATCCAATGTGTCTGTGTCCCTTTGAAATGATTTCTGATAATCCATAAGCATTAAAACTGCTTTTCCGTTTCCAGATGTCAAAGCTAGAGATAGGTTCGCTCTGATGCAAAACTGCATGCGCGAAGCCCCCACCTTTTTTTTTTCTCACAATGAGTGTGTGTGGGGGACTCCCCCTTCGATTCTATTGGCTCTAACGGTCAGAAAGAGGTGTCAACCATCAAAATCGAGCAAGGGGGGCCAGAGATATGGAAAATCCACCCAAATGACCCCAGAAGTGGTTTCTTTTTTGCTAAATCTCTCTAAAAAGGTCAAATGTCACTTGTTTTGCATCAATCTTGATACAGGGTACTTATATGTTGTACTTTGGATTCCTAAAGCTTTTAGTCTACCTTACCATCATCCAAGGGTAGTTTTCACTATAAGTAAAAAAGAACTTTTGGACGGACACTATAATTTACAGTTTTTTTACTATGTAAAATCTGAATTTTCTTTAAAATAAAAAACATCTATATTGATTCTGACTTTTCTACATCCAACTCACAGGTTTATCATTACTTTGAGAAAAAATATTATTAATTTACCCCTTTTAGAAGGGAAGATATGGTCATTTGTTCTGGGAATGTCATTTTCGAGCCCGAGACCTGAAAAACAGGCTCAGGGCTTAACAGGTTAAATTCCGTAATGACAAAATATCACAATATTAATAATAGATATTTCTCTAACCCCAATTCTGCTGCTTTCACTATACTGCTCACATGCAAGAAATTATTTGCAAAAAAATGACGGGTGAAGTATTTCCCACATTCTTTTATTGAACAAGTATAGCATAAACTGAAAACAAAAGGCACCTATAAAAAAAGAAAAGAAAATAACGGTACCTACATTTAAAAAATACCAGTTTTTCCACTGATACTCTCTTTTAACTACAAACACCCCTGATCATTTTCACCTTGGTCTATGTTACAACTGAACTGCTAATTTCGTCTCTGCTCCAATCACTCCAAGTCCATCCACAATGGCTCTCCCTCTTGCTCAAACACACACTCCTTAAGCAAACTTTGCACTGTGTGCATAGCAAGATGTTTCCCAAATAATCTACTTTTTAAAAAATAACTTTGCTTCAGGTTTGTGCACACCCGGATACAAACATGAAGATGGCAAAGTGCTCATTATCATTGCCTTACTGACTGAGTGTCTACATAACAAGTTGATTTGACTACATAATCATTATAGCTATGACTACGCCCCTAACCTACTTGTGTGTTCCCTGGGATTCAGAATGAGATTAAGAAGGAAATGGAACGGCGCAAGATGGGGAAAGACGTGCTGGACTTAAAGAGGCAACAGGAAGAGGAGAAGACCAAGCGACTCCTGAAGGAGAGGAACAGGGAAAAGGCTGAGGAGAAGGCAGCCAGGGAGCGGGTCAGACAGCAGATTGCCTTGGTAAGTTTATCTTTCTTTCTCTTCTCTTCCTACAGGTGACATCACAGTTTGCAGGATTAAATTGAGAAATTAAAACCAGTTATCAAGGTTCAATATGGCATATAAGAAATGACATTCTAAGATCCTTCTTTGTAAACTAGAGTGGACAGTACTGGAAGCCAACATAGCCTATGTTCTTCTCAAGCTCTATTTGCGACCACACAAAAACACACATATATAAAGTCAGACTAACCAGGCATACTGTTTATTTTCTACCTAATTTTGCTATTATTGACCGTTTTGAAGAGCAGCACACTGCGTCAGAGTCAGGGTTTTGTCTAAACCAGGTAACAGGGGCGCTGCGCCCTCTTACTCTCGGCGTGCGCCCTCATACCAAAATGCAGATTTTCCCCATGAAATGTTAAAGTGATGCCAGAAAACTTTTTTCTGTTCCTCAAAAACTGTAATTACTCCAAAAATATGAAAATGGTGTCAAATAGATCGTCAGACGGCAGAGACAGCTTTGATTTTACGGAGCTCTGACGTCACGTTGTTGTTTACGTCCGTGGCGCCATCTTGTATACCTTTGTCATGTTCTCGCCAGAATTAATATATCTTATATACAAGATCAGCGCCACAGTATTGCCCTCATACTATATTTTTCTAGAAAAACCCCTGAGCGTCAGACGTTTTCACGTTTTTGTTTTTTTATAGCAGCTATCCAGTGTATTCAATAAATTACATTACAATGCATTTAGCTGACGCTTTTATCCAAAGCGACTTACAATAAGTGCATTCGACCAACAAGATACAAACTTGAAGAAAACGGAATCATATAAGTACATCAGGTTTCATAGAGCCAAAACATTTCAAGTGCTACTCAACTGGCTTTAGATAAGCCAGTCCTTTATTAGTATATAAGTGCTTTGTTAGCAATTCTTTGTTAGTAATTCTATCGCTCGAAGTGGAGTTGAAAGAGATGAGTTTTCAGTCTGCGCCGGAAGATGTGCAAGCTATCTGCTGTCCTGATTTCAATGGGGAGCTCGTTCCACCATTTCGGAGCCAGGATAGCAAACCCACGTGTTTTTGCTGATGGGAACTTGGGTCCCCCTCGTAGTGCTGGTGCAGCGAGCCGTTTGGCTGATGCAGAGCGGAGTGCACGTGCTGGGGTGTACAGTTTAACCATGTCCTGGATGTAGGAAGGGCCAGATCCATTTGCAGCATGGTACGCAAGTACCATTGTCTTGAAGTGGATTCTAGCAGTTACCAGAAGCCAGTGAAGGGAGCGGAGGAGCGGCGTGGTGTGGGAAAATGTTGGAAGGTTGAAGACCAGACGAGCCGCTGCATTCTGGATGAGCTGCAGAGGTCGTATGGCACATGCAGGTAGACCAGCCAGGAGGGAGTTGCAGTAGTCTAGGCGTGAGATGACGAGAGCCTGGGCCAGAAGTTGCGTCGCTTTCTGGGTCAGGTGGGGACGTATCCTCCTGATGTTGTATAGCGTGTATCTGCAGCAGCGGGTTGTAGCAGCGATGTTTGCAGTGAAGGACAGTTTGTTATCTAGGGTCACACCCAGATTCCTTGCAGTCTGAGTCGGGGAAACAATAGAGGTGCCGATGTTGATTGTTAGGTCAAGAGTGGGACAATCTTTTCCCGGAAGGAAAAGCAGTTCAGTCTTGTCAAGGTTGAGCTTGAGGTGGTGAGCAGACATCCACTGAGAGATGTCCGCTAGACAAGCAGAGATGCGTGCGACGACCTGGGTTTCTGAGCGGGGAAAGGACAGAATTAATTGGGTGTCGTCAGCATAGCAGTGGTATGAAAAACAATGCGGGCTAATGACAGATCCGAGCGAGTTTGTGTACAGGGAGAAGAGGAGGGGACCAAGAATAGAGCCCTGAGGGACCCCTGTAGTTAATTGACAAGGGTCGGACTCGGACCCTCTCCAAGTTACCCTGTAGGTACGGTCTATGAGGTGAGGAGGGAAAGTGCAGAGCCTGAAACTCCAAGTTCTTGGAGAGTGCGAAGGAGGATCTGATGGTTCACCGTGACGAATGCAGCAGACAGGTCCAAAAGGATGATGACAGAGGAGAGGGAGGCTGCTTTAGCAGTGTGCAGTTCCTCAGAGACAGCAAGGAGAGCAGTTTCTGTTGAGAGACCTGCCTTGAAACCAGACTGGTGCGGATCCAGAAGGTTGTTCTGATGGAGATAACAGGGGCGTTGTTTAAAGACAGCGCGTTCAAGTGTTTTAGAAAGGAACGGGAGGAGAGAGACAGGCCTGTAGTTTATAACATCAGACGGGTTGAGAGTGGGTTTCTTTAGGAGAGGGTTTACTTTTGCCTCCTTGAGAGTGTTTGGAAAGTGACCAGAAGTTAGAGAAGTGTTGATAAAATGGGTGAGAAACGGTAGAATATCAGGAGCGATAGTCTGAAGGAGGTTTGAGGGGATAGGGTCCAGAGCACAGGTGGTAGGACGGGCAGAGGTAATGAGGGTAAGAACCTCACTTGGAGAGAGAGGGGAAAAAGAGGTTAGTGTGTGGGTGAAGGGTGGGTCTGGTGACCCAGCGGTGAGTAAAGGTGGGTCTGGTGACCCAGCGGTGAGTAAAGGTGGGTCTGGTGACCCAGCGGTGAGTAAAGGTGAGTCAGAAAAAGAAGAGCGAATATCATCAACCTTTTTTTCAAAGTAGTTAACAAAGTCGCTTGACAGAAGGGAGGAGGGGGAAGGGGCTTTGGGGGGGTTCTAAGAGGGTGAACAAGATAGAAAATAGTTTTTTGGGATTGGAATAGGAAGATTGGATCTTATCTTGAAAGAAAGTGCTTTTTGCCTGAGAAATCGAAGCAGAGAAAGAGGAGAGCCTGATAGGTTAGGAGGTCGTCATGATGTTTGGATTTCCACCGTTTCCGCTCTGCTGCCCGAAGGATGGTTCGATTAGCACGCAGTGCGTCATTTAGCCAGGGAGCAGGAGGGGACTGACGAGGCTGCCGAGATGTGAGAGGACAGAGAGAGTCCAGAGAGGATGAAAGAGTGGAGAGGAGAGTTTCTGCAGCAGAGTTTGGAGGCAGGAGTTGGAACGAGTCAGAGGAAGGGAGGGCTGAGAGCACCGATGAGGCAAAGGTAGAGGGGGAGAGGGAACGAAGGTTACGGCGGACAGGTGCAGAATGAGAAGAGATTAGTTTGTTATGTTTAGAAAGGGGTAGAGAGAATGAAATGAAGAAGTGATCGGATGTGTGAAGCGGGTTTACAGAGAGGTTAGAAGTAGTGCAGTTCCTTGAGAATATGAGATCAAGGACATTGCCAGCTTTATGAGTCGGTAGGGATGGAGACAGTGAGAAAGCAAGGGCGGTTAAAAGAGATGTTAGTTCAGCTATCTTCCCTGTCTGGAGGTTGAAGTCTCCGAGAAGTACAGCGGGAGGGCCAGTTTCAGGGATGTGTGAGAGGAGATTATCTAATTCCTCCAAGAAGTCCCCCAAGGCGCCAGGTGGACCGTAGAGAACAACAATGGTTCATTGTATAGGATGGGTTACTGTGACGGCCAGGGCTCGAGCTTAAGGACCTCCCGTCGTCCCGGGGCCGAAATAAATCGGGTCGGGGAGGATACAAATTAATTTTGGGACGAATTTGGGACGAGAGTTAAAATAAAAATACCCTGCTAACTCTACTACGAACGGCGATGAAAATGAAACTGACTGCACGTTTTGTGTAGCACACAGTTATTAAACCTCCTTGTCAACATAAACACACACAAAGCATTTAGCAACCCGCGAAATACACACACACACAGTACGTATAGCTACAGCTGTCAGCCAGCCGTACAGCTGTGATGTAACTACCATTTTTTTTACCCCGGAGCGGTGCGGAGAAACGAAACTTAACTTATGAAGCAGCTTTTGACGGCGCGCTATGCATGGGGCACCCGAGAGGGGGTTTCCAGACATGTCATTGCAGCTGAGATGAGAACTCTCAATCGCATGTAGTCCTTAGCAATATGCTGCGCCTCTCCCCATGTAGGGATGGGTACCGAGCCCCGGTATTAAACGGGCCCCGGGCCGGAATTATTAAAGACAGTGGTAGAGACATTTAAAACATATGTCATATGTATTATTGCTACATGAACATTATATTGCAGTTTTAGTTTCGCCAACTCCGTTTCTAATATGCAATAAGACTACAAAATGCGTCTATGATGTATTTTCGATCTTATTTTCGATCTTTCCAATCCAGACGAGAGAGCTCTCTCCTGTGTGCGAGGGGGCGGGGCAGTTTGTAAAGGTCTCCTGACTGTGTTACAGACTGTCATCCTGGTTAGTGGTTACTCTGGGTTCTGTCTTCAGGACAGAGTGTTGGATTTGGTTGTTAATCGGATGGGACTTGATTGGATTCAATATTAGAGCAACTTTCTCGCTTGTGTTTTTTTTTAATATATTTGGCCTTTGTTTATGTGTTTGACTGATTGACTCAAATAAAAAGGTTGATGAATTATCATCTAATGATTTGTATGATGTTTTATTTATGTTAAAGGTCACTTTGAATGATTTTAACTAATGATAATGTAGAAAAACAAATATTTTAAATTCGGGACGGTCCACATTAATTTCGGGACGGCTTAGATTGTATTTCGGGACGGTTCCGGGAGGATGGTGAAAAAAGCCACCTGAAACTAGATGTTGGATCTCAGTGGAGCATGTGGGATAGACGAGAGCTGGCCGGTTATATCGACTAGGAGATACACGGGGCCAGTGATAATTGCGAGAAGACACATGAACAGGAATGGAGAAAATACACATGATTATAGCATGAGGGGCTAAAAAACAAAATAAAATAAAACACCAGCGATACTTAGCTCAATCAAAGTAGGATTTGCCTCCTCTTTGCCTCCCTCATGACTCCAACAGGACTCCTTTGTCAGTCTTTGTCTGGCTGACGCTGACGCTCCAGGAAAGTGCTACCTAAGATGGACACCTAATTGCTGAGTTCTCACAGCTGTGGGGCCACGCCCCTTTAATTAGTTAACTCTCTGCAGCTGGTGGCCCTCAAAAGGAAATCTAGACTGGCTCACTCCTGAGTTGTTATTGTATCTTTTCAGTGGCACAATAGTTTTACAATTACATTAAACCCTAAGTTATAAAGTTATGAGTTTAACCCTTAATACAGTTACACCTACTCAATAAAGCTCTTAGTATTCTACAAATGTTTAAATCAAAGTTAACCCTAGCAGTCAGTTAGTTCAGTTTTAAGGTTTCTGTCAAATTAGTTGTCCCAAGTTTCTGCCTGACAGATACTGTAGCGGTTTTGAGATTTAAAATCACAATTTCAATCAGATCAATACAAAAAACATTCACTTATGGTTTCAGGTTCACGTTATTTATTTGTATCCATTGGCAGATTTGGTTTGCAACATAGACAACAGACACATCTCCAAAAAGTACCCCCTGCTCCATCACATCTAAAAACAATTAAAAACATTTATGGGGATGGGGGATATGCATCAGCTGCTTGTTTGACAGTCAGACCGTGAGTTACTGCTTTCCAGCGTGCGGTGCAAGTAAACTGTAGGCTAAACGCCGTGCAGCGTTTTGTAAGGATTAAATTAAATTTGGGAGCCAGACAGAGGAGTATTTTATATATTTATCCGTCAAAATGTTTACGGTTAATACAAAGAAACAGAGGGAGAGCGCGGGGGAGCTACTGAAGGTACAAACAAATAAAAAAAATCCAATAATAAATAAATGTTCAATGTAAAACGTCTGTATTTTTAACTCAAATGATAATCAAAACATCAAACTAATAAATCATATCACAGACCCATGTCCCATGCATGCGCACTAGGAAAAAAACGTACAATCTACATAAACGTGCTGGCAGGTTATTTTCTCTCTCATAACAATATTTTATTGTTGGAAACAATGCACACATACGGTTACATTCCAGCTATGTCCACTCTGCAGGACCGAGCTGACAGAGCAGCCCGCTATGCCAAAACCCAGGAGGAGGAGAAGAGCACCAAGCAGAGCCTCCTGCAGGCCCAGCAGGCAGAGCAGGATGCCAGGAAGGAGGCCTTCGTCAGGGAGAGGAGGTAAAGAGATGGAGACAAAGGAGGGATACATACACAAACTTTAAACCTTGTCACAGCACAAATTGACCCAGAACAATTTATCATCCTGAAGTGACCATATCAACATAACACAACTAAAAACAACACTTTTAATGCCTTTTTCCCAAATTATTGTTATTTTTGCCCTGCAGGTGTGTCCTCTGCATATACATTGGGCATTTCTGTCTTTGCGCACTAACCGGTGGCTGTTTATTTCTTTTTTGGTTGAAATCCAAATTGGCAGAAACACCCCAAAACACATTTTATTTTCTCTCTCACTGGGGGCCTGCTTCACCCAGAGGCAGTTGTGTAAATACAAATAATGTGGAGTTGTAAAGACTTTACATTGCGCAAAAACAATGCCATGTGTAGTGTTCAAAATGAAATGAGTAAGGGTACTTTACTCTTACCGCCTTACTTACTGTACTGTTGTGCGGTTCCTGTTAAACCAGGTTAAGTGAAAGCATTTCCAAATCTGAATCTGAAATCAAGGAGCCAGGCTATTTAATTGAAAAACACTCTTGAACAAAGATACAAAACAAATGTGAATATCTCCAGATTTAGACCCTGTGCTTGAATGGGATTGACTAGTTCTCGTTGCAGCTCTACGTCTACGGACTGAGGTCAGTCTGAACGTTACAGTGACTCAGTGTCGCTTATGCTCATTAGTTGAAAAACATGTTTTCTGCACAGTTTGAAGGTGTGTGTGTGTGTTTGTTCAGTACCAGAGCGAGGATCCAGTTCCGGCTCCCTGACGGCTCGTCCCTCAGCAACCAGTTTCCCTCTCAGAGCAGACTGCAGGAGGCCATGCTCTTTGTGGCTCAGGTCTGTCGCTGCGCTTCCACTTGTCTTGTTCCATAGTTGTTACAACAGGTGAAATTAAATTGTATTCCCAGATAAGCAGCCATAGTTGATTGAATGTCTGCATACAGTTTTAAACAACCTGTTTCTAACAAGATTAGGTCGACTAGCATGCTATAGCTAATAGAGAAACATGCTGATGACCAACGTTGAAGTGATACCAGATAACCTCAGTAAATCCCTGACAACCCATTCATCTGTTTGTGTTTTATTGGGTAAGATTTGTCTCAATAATATTTGTGTGAACATAAAAATAATTTGTGTGTAAATGTGTGATTTGTAAATGTAAAACACCTTCCACAAATGCATTCAAAAGATTTGCAAACTCACAAAAAATGTTTGCAATGTAAAACGGATCTGCAAATACGCAAAATATTTTCACAAATAAAAAAAAGATCTGTGATATTATAATTAATTTACAAATAAACAAAAGGAATTTGTGAATCTCTCTGTAACGTTGACAACTTTCAATCAGGCATTTGTGAATCCATTTTGTATTTGTCGACCAGAAATGCGTTTGTGGATCTCAAATCTGTGCTTGTGGATCGTCTTTTTACACACACAGAGTTTTGAGACAAACTCTCCGCCGGTCTTGACTAAAATCTGCTCGTGTCACTCGGTTATTTTCGGAAACCAACGTGATGGCCTGCTGATGACGAAATTTCTGCATTTCAAGGTTTCAAAGTAAGAGCATGGTGGTTTGTTTAATGCGCCGTTTTTGGATTACTATAATGAACAGCGGTCATCATCCTCATGTTAGTGATAGTTAGTTTGTGTTTATTTGTTCAATACAGCCTTTTGGAGTTCCACAAACGCATTTTTGATTCACAAATGCCTGATCAAAAGTTGTCAATGTTACAGAGAGATTCACAATTCCTTTTGTTTATTTGTAAATTAATTATAGTATTCACAGATCTTTATTTTTATTTTTGTTTGAACTGTTTATTTTGATTTTTACAAATCAAGACATATCCTGACATAGGACTTTTCCATTCAAATGACAAATAATAATATGGTTAAACAGAATATGAAATAAAATAAAGTAAAAAATGAAAAGTAAAGTAAAACAGTTACAAGTTAAAATATGGAAATAAATAAGATAATTATAAAAAATAAATGAATAATAGTAAAGTAAATTAAAAATAAATAAAAGCATTTTAAACGAGGAGTCACATCTTTAGCAGAGCAGGATCGGTTACACGGGGACATTTTCCATAATGTTCTTTTGAAACTCAATTAAGTTAAAACAACCGTTTTCAACTAGCTAGTCATCCAGGTATCTTTCAACACTGTCCCACCTTTTGATAAAGGAGTCCATTCTCATTTGTAGACTTGCCGCCATCTTTTCCATTGTGTAGACCTGTTTACCGCTGTGCCTCCACTGAATAATTGTCCTAGGTTTTACGTTTTTCCAGTTCACAGTTATCGTCTTCCTGGCCTAGTAGTATCCGTAATATGTACATCTGGTCCGGAATGTATGTTTCTGTAGGTATAGCTCCGAGCAAGAACAACATAGGCTCCAGTGGGACAGTCACTTCCAATATGTTTTTAATTTCCTCCTTAACAGACTTCCAAAATCCTTCTATTACTGGGAATTCCCAAAAGATGTGTGTATGATCCCCTATTTTTCCACATTTCCTCCAACATAATGCAACCAAGCGTCTTTGTACATACTTAGAAATTAAAAAAGGAGTGTTAAAAAACCTAATTTTCAGCTTCCAATCAAACTCTTTCCATAACTTGCTATTAATTCCTTTATGGCTGCCAATACACAAGCCTTCCCAACATCTTGTGATGTTAAGTTCTAATTCCCATTTCTCTCTAACATTCCAGGTATTTTGGGAGTCGTCCGCCATGAGCCTCTTATATAAGTGAGACATGCTTTTTTAGTTGGGAAGCACTGTTCTGCAATACTAATAAAATATTGTTTAGATTTTTTCTAACTGCCTCTCTCTCCTTGTGGCTCGTAATATAGTGTCTTATCTGGAGATATTTGTATAGATCATTTGATGGGAGCCCAAATCGTTCTTGTAGTTGGGAAAAGGATTTAACTTCTGTTCCATCAAATATCTGATTATTTGTGATTAGACCTTTATCGGCCCATCTTTTAAATCCTCCATCTCTTGTAGGAGGAGGAAACTCTATATTGCATACAATCGGCATTGCTCTTGATATTGATTCTGGGCACCTTAACCATTTTTTACCTGTCGTCCACAACTTTAGGGTATGATTTATCCATTCATTTTTCTATTTTGTTGACAGATTTCCTATCAATAAAAGGCAAAACTGATAACGACACACCCTTAGTTACACTCCTGTGCCCATCCTGTTTCCTCATCTTTTGTATTGCAGTTAACTGAGCAGCCCAATAATAATGTTTTAAATTTGGCAAGCCCTAGCCTCCCTTATCTTTTGGTAGGAAAATAGTTTTAAGTTTTACTCTGGGTCTCTTATTCTGCCAAATAAACTTAGAGATAAGTTTATTTAACATGTTGAAAATGGATGCTGGAATTCCCAGGGATTGAAATAGGAAGAGCAATCGAGGAAGTAGATTCATTCTTATCGTCTCCACCCTTCCGAATAGTGAGAGGGGAAGGATTTCCCAACGTATCAAGTCATTCTTTATTTGTTTTATAAATGTATTATAATTAGCGTCAAATAAATGCTTAGGGTGGGATATAAGAGTAATTCCTAGATATCTAAACCCCTGCTTGGACCAGCAGTAAGAGACATCCTTGTGTAATTGTGTGGGCCATTTCCCTGTTACCATTATTGCCTTAATTAATTTTGTATCCCGAAATTGCTCCGTATTTGTACACGCTTTGCATAAGGGCTGGAATAGAAGTTAGTGGGTGTTTTATAAAAAGCAAAATGTCATCCGCAATTTTATGTATTGACCCACCCTCGTCCGCTATTCCTTGAATTTGTTTATTTTGACGTATAGCCTCAGCCAAGGGTTCAATACTGAGCGCGAAAAGAAGAGGGGACATTGAGTCGCCCTGCCTCACACCCCTCTCTACTTTAAAGAAATCGGAACAATGACCTTTAACTCTTATTATTGATTTAGGATCCTTGTAAAGCAAACTAATCCATGTAGTAAATGTTTTTTCAAAACCCATTTCCAAGAATGTCAACTCTATCAAATGCTTTCTCAGCATCTAAGCTGAGAAGCATTGTAGGATGTTTATCTTTTAAAGCCTTACATTGTTCGTCCCTTGGCGACCTGAAATAAATCCTGTCTGGTCAGCTTAACTTCTTTATATAATTTTGTACACTGGTTGCTAAGATTGAAGTTAGTATTTTATAATCAACACATAAAAGACGTATGGGCCTTACTTACTAGTATGGGCCTTACTTACTAGTACATTGTCAAGGGTCCTTTCCCTCTTTATGCAGGACTGTGATGATAGCTTCCGACCATGGTTTTGGGGGGTCTCCTGAATTCATTGCATAATTAAATACTCTGCATAATATAGGGAAAAGATCATTCACGAAGACTCTATAGTATTACCCTGCAAACCCATCTACTCCTTGTGATTTGTTGTTCTTTAGTTTAGCAATGGATTCTTGCATTTCCTCTTCTCTGATAGACTCTGCTAATTTAGATGCTTCGTCAGTTTTTTCATTTTGAGGGGTTTTAAGAAATCACAAATTATTTCTTTCTTAAATTCCTGATCTTGCCCTTTATACAAATTTGTATAGGGCTGTACCGTTAGCACACATGTGAAGTTTGAGCACGTTTTGACCATTTACACAGGAGTTATAGCAATATCGTGCTTAACGGCGAGGGATGCGTTGCCATGGCAACAGCTTTTGAGGAAATCTCACTAATGTCATATTGAGGTGTTGAGGGCCGGACCATTAACTGTCATCTGAAGTCTGGTGCCGTTTGGACCATTTGAGTTACGACAACATCGTGTTTTATGGCGAGGAATGCGTTGCCATGGAAACGGCATATGATGGCATCCCATAATTTACATAGAGCTGTTCAGGGCCGGACCATTCACCATTATCTGAAGTCTGGTGCCGTTTGGACGATTTTCCATTGAGTTATGACAACACCGTGTTTCGTGGCGAGGGATATGTTGCCATGGAAACGGCATATGATGACACCCCATAATTGACATAGAGCTGTTGAGGGCCGGACCATTAGCCATCATCTGAAATCTGGTGCTGTTTGGACGATTTTCCATTGAGTTACGACAACATCGTGTTTTTTATCGAGGGATGGAAACGGCATGTGATGAGATCACATATTTCACGTAGAGCTGTTGAGGCATGGACCGGTGGTATACAAGTGAAGATTGGGGGACAAACGGACCTTGTCCATTGGAGTTACAGCGTGTTTTATGGCAACGCTGCCATGGTAAAGCCACATTATGTAACATCATAATGTGTATGCAGTGATGCGCCGGTGAAGATGGCCGCATCGTCTTTGGGCTCCTCTCCAACTTTGCCCCTTTTCGTATTTTGTGCGTATTTATTTTACTTTTGCCGTTTTACTTTTAACATGGTTCGCAACATGCAAGCCGACCGCACCTACTCTGCCATACAATATAGCAGAGAGGAACTTCTTCACATTCGAAACTTCGTGGACAATAATAACCCTCCGACAGACAATGGAGATTTGCCATGGCTACCTGTTGCTGTTCTACCTGAGAGATGCAAGAAGAAGATAAAGCGAGGGTGCCGGGCCGGGCTGCTGGTCAGACTGAGGAAACGAGAGAATCGACCCCCTCTTCCGAGTATTCTTCTGGCTAATGTTCAATCCATTGAAAATAAGCTAGATGAACTCAGAAGTCGGATTGCTTTTCAACGGGACATTAAGAACTGTAACGTGTTAATTCTCACTGAGACTTGGCTCAACCCCCGCTATCCCGGACTCCGCCATTATTCCTGACGGATTCACTATTTTTCGTCAGGACCGGACTGCTAACTCGGGGAAAAGTAAGGGAGGCGGTGTGTGTGTAATGACTAATAACAACTGGTGCACAGATGTGAAGATTATTTCTTCGGACTGTTCCGCTCATCTAGAGCACCTCATGATCTCATGCCGGGCTTTTCACCTGCTGAGGGAATTCACATCTGTTGTGATAACAGCAGTGTATATCCCGCCGCAGTCGCTCGCCGACAACAACACGGCACTCGATCAGCTGTTTGGGATTATTGATAAGACCGAGACTTCACGGCCAGATGCGGCGTTCGTTGTGGCCGGAGATTTCAACACCGCCAACATGAAGAAGGTCTTGCCAAAATATTCACATCAGCTGCCCGACGCGCGGGGGAAACATACTGGATCATGTTTATTCCCCTTTTCGACATGGATATAAGGCTCTCCCTCGCCCTCCCTTCGGCAAATCAGACCACATCTCACTGCTGCTGCTGCCTGCTTACAAGCAGAAACTTAAAAGGGACAGACCGGTAACAAGGACAGGACAGCGATGGAGCGAGGAGTCAGATTCAGTACTGCAGGATTGCTTTGCATCTACGGATTGGAGTGTGTTTGAGGACAATAACATCAACACACACACGGACACTGTCATCTGCTACATTGGGAAATGCATCGATGACGTGGTACCGAAGGTTTCTGTACGAACATTCCCAAATCAAAAGCCCTGGATAAACGGCGAGGTGCGCGGCAAGCTGAAAGCGCGCACTATCGCGCACAGAGCTGGAGATTTGGAGGAGTACAGGAAATCTAGGTATGATCTCCGGAGAGCAATTAGCAATGCAAAGAGACAGTACAAAGAGAAGGTGGAATCTGACTTCAAAGGCTGTAATACCAGGAACATGTGGGCGGGACTAAGAACAATGACAGACTACAAAGGAGCAGCGGGGGGTGCTGCGGGAGTGTCTGCGTGCGCATCTCTCCCAGATGAGCTGAACAGTTTTTTTGCACGATTTGAGAGCAGCCGGGCTGTGGAGGTACAGAGGGACCAGGAGCTAGAGCCCTGCCCTTTTGTTTTAAACAGGGCAGATGTGTGTAAATCCTTTAAAAGGGTTAACCCACTCAAGGCTCCTGAACCTGATGGCATCCCTGGCCGTGTTCTCAGGGTGTGTGCAGTTCAGCTGGCAGAGGTGTTCACAGACATCTTCAACAGGTCCCTACTGCAGTCTGTAGTCCCCACATGTCTTAAACACTCCACCATCGTTCCTGTCCCCAAAAAGACAATAATCACCTGCCCCAACGACTACCGCCCAGTAGCGCTCACCTCCACCATAATGAAGTGCTTTGAGCGGTTAGTCAAATCATTCATCACCTCCTCCCTCCCTGACTCTCTGGACCCCCTGCAGTTTGCCTACAGAGCAAACAGGTCCACAGACGACGCCATAGCCCTCACCACCAACACTGCCCTCTCACACCTGGACCCGAAGAACAGGAACACATATGTGAGAATGCTGTTCATTGACTACAGTTCAGCATTCAATACCATTGTGCCCTCCAAGCTGGCCATCAAGCTCAGAGAGCTCGGGCTCAACAGCGCCCTCTGTGACTGGATCCTGAACTTCCTGACGGGCAGACCCCAGGCAGTGCGGGTGGGAAACATCACATCCTCCACCCTGATTCTCAACACCGGTGCCCCTCAAGGCTGCGTGCTCAGCCCTCTCCTCTACTCCCTGTTCACTCACGACTGCGTGGCCACACACAGCTCCAACACCATCGTGAAGTTTGCTGATGACACGACCGTCATCGGCCAGATCACAGACGACGACGAGATGGCGTACAGAGAGGAGGTCGAAAACCTGACATCTTGGTGCCAGGATAACAACCTCCATCTCAACATCAGCAAAACAAAGGAGCTGATTGTGGATTACAGGAAGCAGCAGGGAGAGGGACACGCCCCCATTGCCATCAATGGGACTACGGTGGAGAGAGTCAGCAGCTTCAGGTTCCTTGGGGTCCACATCACTGAGGACCTGACATGGACTCTTCACACCACCACCATCACCAAGAAAGCTCGACAGCGGCTCTTCTTCCTCCGCAGGCTGAGGAGGTTCAAAATGGATTCCAGGATACTCTGCAACTTCTACAGGTGCACCATAGAGAGCATCCTGATTGGCTGCATCACGGCCTGCTGCTACTTAGTAATATATATCTACTATCTAATATATATCATTCCAATAACTTGTATAACTTGTACATAGACTCGTACTGCACTATTCCACATACTCACTTTATTTTAGAACTATTTTTCTTTTTGTATTACTTTTACTATCTGTATTATTATTATGTTGCATTGTTGGAGAAGCCTGTGACATAAGATTTTCAACAACATAATTACTCTGTAGCTATGTTAGTTTGACAATAAAGAACCTTGAACCTTGAACCTTGAACCAGATTTGACCTAGAGCTGTTCAGGGCCGCAGTGTTAACCATCATGTGATGTTTGGTGGCGTTCTGAGCATGACAGTTTGTGTTATGACATCATCGTGTTCCATGGCAAGGGATCGCCTAGCATCGAGCGAACGCTACGCTAGAAAAAAAGTTCCGTGATATCGTTTTGTCGCCCATGTCTCGAGACGCTACCCGACGAATTGGTGGATGGATGGATGGATGGATGGATGGATGGATGGATGGATGGATGGGCAGACAGGCGGGTCTCAGTAGCTTAAGGTAGTATCTGACATATAAATGGTACATTCTCAGTTAGCTTACGAGCTCCATGTTCAAGCGATCGACTATTCCTTCGCAATGTAGCATCACATTGGATATGCGCTTAAGTTGCCCTAGATTGGAATTTTTCCGATCATTTCCCTATGACAAATTAGCAAAAATGTGCTTAAAATGCATGAAAAACGTACATTTTTCAAAATGGCCGACTTTCTGGGGGGTGGGGCTAATAAAAAGCAATTTGAAATATGTGTGCAATCATAATAGCAATGTGGATACAGCGTTTCGTGAATATCAGCAAAAGTATATCCGAGTAGTTTGGAGTAATTTGCGACATGTAAATCGTCGAAAATGGTGTATTCGCTGTTAGCTTACGACCTCCACGAGTGATTTTTCAAAAATGTGCTCCGCAATTAAGTATCATATTGGATAGGGGCTGAACTTGTCCTGGATTGGAATTTTTCCGATCATTCCCCTAGGAGGAGTTTGCAAGAATGTGCTTAAAATGCATGAAAAACGCACATTTTTCAAAATGGCCGACTTCCTGGGGGGCGGGGCTAATGGAAGCTATTTACAAATATGTCCGCAATTCCATGAGGAATGTCTGTGCCAAAATTCGTGAAGTTCTGAGAAACTATATGTGACTACCACACAATAGCGGGCGCTAGTGAGCAGTTCTTTTGAAAAATTACGTTTTTTTTTTACATTCTCGAAAAGGTCGTGGGCTCTGACGTGTGTCCCAAGTTTTGCGTCCGAAGCTCATTTTATGCTATCGCAATTTAAAAAAAATGTATAGGCCACGCCCACATTCTGCATTTGTTGCGACACTTTCAATCTCAGTTTGTTGTCACCCCAGAGTATGTGTAAAAAAAAATCCGCTCTTGAGTTATAAATTGGTGGTGTTTTTGGCGCCCCCTATAGTCCAAAATGAAAATGCTTTGGTGTGCCTATTCCCCAAGACAGACTGAACCTATTCACCAAAATCTGTGATGTTTCGATACATTGTTGATGAGTTATGAGCATTTCTTTCTAAACCCCGCCTTTTTGCGAGTACGTTTTGATTCATGGCGGCAATATTTATCGTCTTAACATGCTCATTTTCTACGGTAATGTGTCTGACCCTCCACCAATGATGTATACGAAGTTTGGTGTTGAAAAACTGAAAATTGAAATTTAAGTGAATATTTCACTGTTTTGAACATTATGCTAATTAAAACAAAAGAAATGTAGGCGGAGCTTAGGGTTCCAAGAGGATTATTTGTAGAGCAGGTCCACCCGGATATGTGTGCAAAATTTCAGGTAATTTGGAGTTACGGTGCGGCTTTGTAAACTTATTCCAAAATGGGATTTTCATAGGTAGCGCTAGCGAGCACCTTGGACAATTTGAACCCATTGACAACAGAATATTGTAGTTTTCACCAGTCCTGGCGTCCGTGCAAAATTATACAACTTTTGAAGCGTCCTAAAGGCCTCAAAAACAGGAAACGCCAGCAGAAAAATAAGAAGAAGAATACCACGAAGAACAATAGGTTCCTCGCACTTCGTGCTAGGACGCCGTTGGGTCCTAGCGCTCCGTGCTCGGGCCCTAATAAATAATCCTTCCAATATCAATCATGTGACTGGGCTCACCAAACCTTTTCTGTGCTTTTGCCGGTCATTGTCCCTGTTTTGTGTGTGTTTCGCAGGTTTATCGCTCGCTGCGCGAGCAATTACAATAGGGTATTCGCCGACCTCTGGTCTCAGACCCTAATAACATGGAACTGAACTTCGACCTGTCCAATTAGCCACAGCAGTTGAACCTTAGCTGTGCCCAATCCCCTTTGGCTTTGGGACAGAGAGGTTTGACCTACCCTCTCAGTGGGAAAAAGCACATAAAGTGCAAACATGACCAAAAATACATTACCATGTAAATAAAATGTAAGAGAGTGTAATCCACTCATTCCGAACGAAGAAAATGGTTTCCGCCAGAACTTAGAAATGGTTGATAATATTTTAGAATAACTTATGAGAACAACCTATTTTGTAGTATTTATATAAGGAACAACTACCTTATATATTTGTTACCGTTACTGTATGTACAACAGAGCTAACTCCTAGGACTGTTTCAGTCTCTTTGGGCTTTTGAACTACCTTGGCATTTAGAGACTAATTCATCTTCCCCTTGCAGGAAGGCACAGATCTTTTTTTGTATTTGTGAAAATATTTCGCATATTTGCAGATCCGTTTTACATTTGCAATTTGTTTTTGTGAGTTTGCACATCTTTTGCGTGCATTTGTGGAAGGTGTTTTACATCTACAAATCACACATTTACACACAAATTATTTTTATGTTCACACAAATATTATTGAGACAAATCTAACCCCATAGTGTTTCTACATCCCACAGTCACATCTTAACAATGATAGCACTGTGAATACAAACTCCAATGAAGGTGGGACGTTGTGGGAAACGTAAATAAAAACTGAACACAATTATTTGCAAAACCTTTTTGACCTATTTTCAATTGAATACACTAGGGCTGTCCCGAATACCATTTTTCGGGCTCCGGATATTTGGTAGTAATCAGCAGCGACACGTGTATTTCGGTGTATTCACGGCATTCATTTTGTTATTCTAGTTATTTGTTAATGTAACCCAATTTGTGTTCTTTGAAATTGAAAAGGATATCGCATTGTGTTTGTTACTTTCGTTGCAGTTAAAGGTGGGGTAGGTAAGTTTGAGAAACCGGCTCGAGATACACTTTTTGTTATATTCCATGGAATGCTCTTAACATCCCGATAGCAATGAATATCTTAAGTGCTTTGACAAAAAATCCATAAAAAAATGTCATCTGTGGAAGCCGTAATACTGTAAAAAGCACGACCAATCATTTTAGCCGGCCCGGCTAAAATAACTGGATGGCCTACCTGCCTGTCAGCCTTCCATCTGTGCACAGACTTATCTCGTGCCCTCATTGGTCATGTGCGCGTTCGTGTGTGTTGGAGGAGGGGCTCTCTAAGGAAGTGGCAGATTTTTCCCGACTGTGTATTTTCAAATTCTAGCGATCTCGAGCTGGTTTCTCCAAAATTACCTACCCCACCTTTAAGTGTAATTTGGCTTGTCTTCCTATTTATGGACATGCTTTTATTTTGAAGGAGAGTTAGCACAGTTGACAGGAAGTTGTTGTTGCTTTGGAAACAACGTGACGGAGATTAACGGAGAAAAGTAATATCTACATATAAAGACGGAGAAAGTAAACGATAACGTTTATGGTTAAGTGTTAGCACCCCCGAAGAGGCACAAGCTCTTACGTTGATATTGGAGATTTCAATAAATTCAATTTGAAAAAGAAACGGGGAAAAAACAAACAAAACGAATATCCGAATAACGAAATTGAAACCCGAATAGTACTCCAACGAACGAATATTCGGGTACAGCCCTAGAATACACTATAAAGACAAGATATGATATATAATGTTCAAACTGATTAACTTTATGTATTTTTGCAAATATTCACTCATTTTGAATCTGATGCCTGCAACACGTTGCAAAAAAGCTTGGACGGCCATGTTTACCACTGTGTTACTTCACCTTCTAACAACATTCAATAAGCGTTTGGAACCGAGGACACTAATGGCGCATTTCCACTACAGCGCGGAGCACGGTTTAAGAGGGCTGTGACGTCAGCGGCCCGTTTTTGGTTGCGTTTCCACTTGGCCTAGTACCGGCCGGCGGGTCCTAATTCACAGTTTTTCTGGCCTCATAAAATCGTGGGTCTAGGGCAGGGGTGGGCATTTTACGGCCCGCGGGCCACATCCGGCCCGTTGGCCGGCCCGTGTGAGGTTGATCATAAATTATAACATAATGAAAAAAAACAGCAACCTTTTCAAAATAAAAGCAACACAGCTGTATTGCTTGCATGGCGTAAATACTTTTCTAACTGTGTTGCTTTTATTTTGAAAAGGGCGCTGCTGTTTTTTTAATTTATTTACGTAAACGCTTATGCCGTGAACAGCTACGAGTGATGCTGGCCGGCTAGTCCTCGAAATGTCCGCTAAGGGAAAAAAAAGAAAGATCGATACTGAATGCCGCGTTTTCAACAAGACATGGACCGCTAAGTATTTATTTACAGAAGTGAAAGGTAAAGCTGTGTGTTTAGTTTGTGGTGCGCAGGTCGCTGTGTTCAAGGAGTACAATTTGAGTCGCCACTATGCTACCAAACACGCAGATAAATACAAGAACCTGTCTGAGGAAGAGCGGGCAAAGGGGTCGGATGCTTTGCTAGCTAAGCTGCAAAGCCAACAACACATTTTCACAAAACATTCCACATCCAGAGATGCAGCTGTCAAGACGAGTTATGTCTTAAAAGTTAACCGTTTTCGGAGGGAGAGTTCATTAAGGAGTGTTTGTTGGACACTAATATGCCCGGAGAAAAAGGAGGCATTTGAGAAAGTGCCGCTCTCCCGACGCACTGGAGAATTGAGGACATCGCGGGAAATCTGGAGCTTCAGCTGCAGAACAGAGCGGTCAACTTTGACTTTTTTTCCTTGGCTTTGGATGAGAGCTGCGATGTACGTGACACTGCCCGGCTACTCATCTTCCTACGTGGGATAACTACAGACTTCAAAATCACGGAGGAGCTGGCAGCCATGCAGTCAATGAAAGGGACAACAACAGCGAGTGATTTGTTCACGGAGGTAAATGCATGTGTGGAAAAGTTGGGACTGAAATGGGACAAGCTGGCAGGCGTGACAACGGATGGTTGTCCAAATCTGACAGGGAAAAATGTTGGACTATTGAAGAGAATGCAGGATAAAGTGACATAAATTAACCCTGAGCAGAAATAGGTATTTTTGCATTGTATTATACATCAGGAAGTGTTGTGTAAGTCAGTGTTAAAAATTAACCATGTTGTTGATGTTGTAACTAAAATAGTTAACTTCATCAGGGCAAGAGCATTGAATCACAGACAGTTTGTTGCACTTTTGGAGGAAAGTGAGACTGAACATCGTGACATACCCTACCATGCAGCTGTCAGGTGGCTCAGCCTCGGCAAAGTGCTGAAAAGAGTATGGGACCTGAGAGAAGAAATTCAAGACTTCTGTGTGAAGAAAGGAAATGACATCCCACAGCTTTCAGATGCAGACTGGATGGCAGACCTTGGTTTTGCTGTAGATGTGACTGCACTAATGAGTGAACTAAATGTCAAACTGCAAGGCAAGGGCCTTTTTGTGCATGACATGTACAGTGCAGTGAAGGCTTTCATGAGAAAGCTGCAGCTTCTCTCAAGCCAAATGGAGGACAACATTCTCACGCACTTGCCAACACTGAAGGAAGCCACACCATCAGCTGATCACCTCCAGAGGTACTCATCCATGTTAGAAGCACTGCATGGTGAGTTTTCAAGGCGATTTAAAGACTTCAAAACAGTTGAGAATGAAATGAACATGATCTTTTCCCCATTTACATGCCATGTGGATGATGCACCCAGTGATGTTCAGCTTGAACTCATTGACCTGCAGTCTGACACACTTCTGTCAGAGCACTTTAGGTCAGTCTCACTGCCTGAGTTTTACTTTTCCCTGAAAGAGGAGAACTTTCCACACATCAGGAGACGTGCTCAGAAGATGATGGTCCTCTTTGGATCTACCTACATATGTGAACAGACATTCTCAGTGATGAAGTTCAACAAATCCAGATACAGATCCTCTATCACTGATGATCACCTCTCAGCTGTCCTTCGCATATCCACCTCAGACATTGAACCAGATTTCCGTGCACTTGTTCAAGCCCAAGACAGACTGGATTTTTCTCACTGAACAAGTAAAATTAACTGAAAAACAAAAATCAAAAGCACTCATTTCTTTTTGTATAAAGCTGATTCATTTCTTATCTTTAACATACTGTAAAACACCTTTTCAGTATTGGTATATTGAGCAGAATTAAGTTCAACTTATTTTTGATTCGGCCCCCCAACACAGCTCGAGTTTCTGAAGTGGCCCCTTGTAAAAAAGAATTGCCCACCCCTGGTCTAGGGCCAGAGACAACGAGGCTGAGTCGGGCTGAGTATGCTAAACTAGAGAGAGAGAATCGCTGGCAAGGGGGCTACAACTACAACAAGATGGACATATTTGACCGTGATTTAATTGTAATACACGTTTCAAAATGATGCAGAAGTAACAACATACTGATACCGGTTAGTAAAAACCATGAATTAATGCTTTGACAAGTCTGCAGACAGACGGCAGGCGAAAAACCTTTTAAAATGCGTGTTTTCTAAATGGAGATTGGCTAAGCTAACGCAGTATATGCTCCAACCGTCCACACTCACAACAACGGCCTATACAGACATAAATAAACCAGCGACTGTATTCGCCATGACACAGACAGTCTGTGGTTTGTACTTGTTTCACTTTTGTCTAGTTTCTGAACAGATATGAGGAGCTGTGAGCTCTGAGTGCTAACAGCTAACGGCTGTGTTGTTTTTCTGGGGTTCTCATTGAAGATGACGTCACGGCTCCGCCTACACTGCGTTACTATAGATACTACCCCAGTTCCTAAACTGTAATGGAAATGCGCCATAAAGTGAGCCAGTCCTAACGAGGCCTAGCCATACCGAGCGTGGCCGTGTAGTGGAAATGCGCCATAATTGTTGGAGCTTTGTACTGTAGGTGGAATTCTTTCCCATTCTTGCTTGATGTACGACTTCAGTTACTCAACAGTCAGCAGTGGCGTTTTCTCCTGGAGGCCAAGGGAAGCCAGGCTTCACCTGTTTTTTCGGATTGTAGTTATAATTATAATAAATAAATAAAAACACTTCGTTTAGTTTCGGAAATTCTTCTTTGCTGTGTGTTGCTGCCGGCCCATCTCTCCCCCATTCTCATTGAGTATTTTACAAAGAGTGAAACAGCGCCCCTCTAGATGTTATGGTAAAACAGTCCTAACGCGTCCTAAAACCCGGAAGTAAGCTGCGCTCGCGTTCCCTCGACAAAAAAGCAATGGGATTTCTCCATAGGATTTTGGAAAAGAGCTGGATATAAGGTCAGTGGAAAACGAACCTGTTAGATAAATGCACGTTTTGTTCAGCCGGATAATATCCACATGTCTACTCTACTTTTATAATTTTCGAATCATAAATCTAATCGATAGATAGATACTGCACCACTCTCACCGCCGTTAGAAAGTAGCAAGCAACTGAAGCAAGTGCAATTATGGAGGATGGAGATTTGGAGTATTTAATCAAAAATAATTGTACTAAACTTCCGCTACAGCAGCAACTAAAATTAAATCTGATGACAGGCCAATGCCCAAACTGGAGCTGTGTACAGCGAGGAAAAAAGGAGCGAATCGGACGTAAAACTTTAAAGGTCTCCTGATTTAGTTTGTGAATGAATGCTTATTAGAGTTTCGGCTGGAGAGTGCGTGCGGACCTGTCTGTTAGAAAGTAGGCGTGTGTAAGTCCTGCATCTGTATGATACAAATGTGTGTAAAATGATACCGGGCGCTGTAATCACTCATCTGGTTACAGCGTTACATTGACCCCCCCCCCACCCGACCCCAAAAAAAGGACGTATTATTGGCTTCCCCTAATTTTTTCCCCACGCCACGCTACTGACAGTCAGGGGTCTCTGTGTATTTTGCACTTCATAATGAGCCCCACATTTTCAATGGAGACGGGTCTAGACTGCAGGCAGGCCGGTCTAGTACCCCCACTCTTTCGCTACGGAGCCACGCTGTTGTAACATGTGCAGAATGTTGCTTGGCATTGTCTTGCTGAAATAAGCAGGGACATCCCTGAGAAACACGTCGCTTAGAGGTCAGCATATGTTGCTCCAAAACCTGTCTGTACCTTTTAACATTAAAAGGAGCCTTCACAGATGGCCATGGGCACCCATACCATCACAGATGCTGGCTTTGAACTTTGCGCTGAAAACAATCTGGATGGCCCTTTAGCTGGAGGACACGACGTCCATGATTTCCCAAAACTATTGTTATGTAGACTCATCAGACCACAGCAAACTTCTATACTCTGCGTCAGTCCATCTCCGATGAGCTCGGCCCAGAGAAGTCGGCGGAGTTTCTGGGTGTTGTTGATATATGGCTTCGGATGGTAGAGTTTTAACCTTCACTTGTAGACGTAGTGACGAGCTGTTTTCACTGACAATGGTTTTCTGAAGTGTTCCTGAGCCCACGTGGTAATATCCTTTACAGGATGAGGTCGGTTTATAATGCAGTGCTGCCTGAGGGGTCGAAGGTCACGGGCTTTCAATGTTGGTTTTCGGCCTTGGAGCTTACATGCAGAGATTTCTCTGGATTCTCTGAATCTTTTGAGAACATTATGGGCTGTAGATAATGAAATCCCTAAATTCCTTGCAATTGTACGTTGAAAAACGTTGTTGGACTGTTTGCTCACACAGTTGTTCACAAAGTGGTGAACCTCGCCCCACCCTTGCTTGTGAACCACCAAGCCCAACTGGGATTCTCCTTTTACCCAATCATGACACTCACCTGTTTCCAATTAACCTGTTCACCTGTGGAATGTTCCAAAAATGAGTTTTTTCAGCATTCCTCAACTTTCGCAGTCTTTTGTTGCCTCTGTCCCAGCTTGTTTGGAAGGCATCAAATTAAACATGAGTGAATATTTGCAAACAAAAGAAAGTTTATCGGTTTTAACATTACATATCTTGTCTTTTTAGTGTATACAATTGAATATAGGTCGAAAAGACTTTGCAAATCATTGTGTTTTGATTTACGTTTTACACAACATCCCAACTTCATTGTAATTTGGGTCTGTACATTCATGCAAAATCACTGTGAAATATTTGATGGTGTTCCTATTTCAGGAGGTGGGAAACCGTTACGGCAACTTCTCGCTGGCAACCATGTTCCCTCGGCGGGAGTTCACCAGCGAAGACCTGAATAAGACTTTTCTAGAGCTGGAGCTTACTCCAAGTGCTTCCATCGTGCTTCTGCCAGTGAGTACGCTCAGTGATGATCCACACAGTGCACTCGGAACAGTCACTGTGATGTTGCACTGCTTTTAAAGGCATGATTCAACATTTGGGAAATGATCTGATGTGTGTGTGGGTATCAGTGTCTCTGTGTGTGAAGTGCAGAGCTCCAGTTAGAATGGGGTTCTCTCAGCCTCTGTTAAACCTGTTTGAACTATATCTTGCAGCAGTCAGGCAGGCCTGCTAACACAGTGCTGCAGTCCTCAGGGGGCGGTGTCTGGGCCCTCCTGGGCACAATCCTCTACCCAGTGCTAGCTTTTGGGAGATTCCTCAGCTCCTTCCTGTTTGCCACCCCGCCCCCTCCAGGAGCAGCACAGAGAGGCCCCGGCCCCCAGCCCAGCTCTTACTCTGCCGCTGCAGCAGCCTCTGACAGGTGAGCCAGTCACTGCTTCATTTCACACAGATATATACGTATATGTACGATACAAAATGCCCCAAGCCTACACTTCTCAGTCAGAGAACATGTTGTTTAACCTGTTACGCACCGCCCCCACGGTACCGGGCGGATAAACGCGCCATTTGCAGGAAACAACGTCTAAGCAATCTTAATATTTAATAAACTATGAATGTTTTATATCCATGTAACGGGAAGAAACTCAGCTAACTGATCTTTTAAAAAAAAAAAAAAAAAAAAAAAAAAAAACACAATGCTAACACTCAGCCTCTGAATTAGCCACGAGCGAAAAAATGTAACCTATCTCTGCACCTAAACTCACTCATAACTCCCTTATTACTTATCCTAGATGTACAGCTAACCCATCGATTAGCATCACCTGGAGATACAGAATCTGGGGGTGCCCACCTCAACACTCAGTGATAAACATTTGCGACGCTATAAACGAAAGTGTACATCATAACATGTGGAGCTAGGTAGCTAGAAACGCTAACATGGCTTACCTTGGTCAAAGCTGGTCTTCAATGGCATTAAAACGATAAAAAAACAATGCTGCAGTTAATCCATAGGTTAATCCAATGTGTCTGTGTCCTCTTTGAAATGATTTCTGATAATCCATAAGCAATAAAACTGCTTTTTCGTTTCCAAATGTCAGAGCTAGAGATAGGTTCGCTCTGCTGCAAAATTACATGCGCGAAGCGCCCACCTCTTCTCTTCACAACGTGTGTGTGTGGGGGACTCCCCCTTCGATTCTATTGGCTCTAACGGCCAGAAAGAGGTGTCAACCATCAAAATCGAGCAAGGGGGGCCAGAGATATGGAAAAAAAAACATTTTCACCCAAATCACCTCAGAGGTGGGGTGGTTTTGGCTAAACCTCTCTAAAAAGGTCAAATGTCACTTGTTTTGCATCAATCTTGATACAGGGTACTTATTATATGTTGTACTTTGGATTCCTAAAGCTTTTAGTCTACTAACCCATCATCCAAGGGTAGTTTTCACTATCTGTAAAAAAGAATTTTTGGACGGACACTATAATTTACAGTTTTTTACTATGTAAAATCTGAATTTTCTTTAAAATAAAAAACATCTATATTGATTCTGACACTTCTACATCCAACTCACAGATGTAACCTTGCTTTGATAAAAGAAATTATTCATATAACCCTTTTAGAAGTTAAGTTGTAGTCATTTGTTTTGGGCATGTCATTTTCGAGCCTGAAACATGAAAAACAGGCTTGGTGCTTAACAGGTTAACTGCTGCTGCGGACACAACCAACACATTAAACACACTCTTTTGTTTGATCAACACCAATACATTTCTTTCATGAACAAATGAAGATATTATATACAGGGGTGCACATAACATTTTTGCCCTGGTTCTCAAAGGAGCAACTGGAGATGTTGCTTGGTGCGCATCCTTAAAATGAAATAAACCGGACCTTTTGAGGGGTACTTGACTTTATGAACGGGGGGGGGGGGGAGGTGCGCTAGTGAGCACGCTCATGAACTGTTCACCGGAGCCTCGCAGCAGGGTTACTGTGTGGAGCGCATAAAGCAGACCCTTCACACGATAGCGAGGGGTAGAGCGAGGGATGGCAGATGCCGTCGTGCTCGCGGACGGATTAAAAAAATTAAACCTAAATTCTACTTTGGCGACCGTTAATATACCTGGGCGGCCCGCCCATGTTAAGTCTATGTGTGGGAAACCCTGCTATCTTACCAGTTCTTATTCAACTCGCAAATATCTCTCTCTTCTCTCTCTCTCTCACTTTATTGTGTGTGTGTGTGTGTGTGTGTGTGTGTGTGTGTCAGAGAAACTCTCCCCGTTCACACTGCGGAGAAGCGGCCCAAGGACTTCAGGAAAGATGGTAAGATCTGCAGGCTGAGGAACCAGGAGGACAGCGAGGACGAGAACAACACCTGGAACGGGAACTCCACCCAGCAGATGTAGCGCAGCAGCTGTTTGACTTCTTTAAATGTTGCTTTTGCACTTGAGGCTCTCTACTGTGCTCTCCCTGTGTCCCAGGCCTACGCCCTGACCCCCCAATAATAATCATCAGCAGAGTGTTTTTGTGTTGATGGTGTCTCCTAACCCGGCTCAGGCTACAGCAGCCCCTTCCGGTTGTGAAAAGCGAACAAACAAGAACATGTGAACTGAGCCAGCTTTCACATTATGTCATGGAGTGGAATGAAGACATGCTTATTTTAGATGTATAACATATTTCCTCATTCAGCCTGCAAAAAATAAAATGAAAGCAGTCTGTTTTCCAATGATCCATTCAATTGTGTCTTGGTTTTTTTGTTAACAA
This sequence comes from Trematomus bernacchii, assembly GCF_902827165.1. Classification (NCBI taxonomy): domain Eukaryota; kingdom Metazoa; phylum Chordata; class Actinopteri; order Perciformes; family Nototheniidae; genus Trematomus; species Trematomus bernacchii. The sequence continues at coordinate 446,049 of NW_022987648.1, forward strand.
GGTTAAAGATTATTATTTTACACGTGTGAACTTATCCAGGTCAACATGATGTCATCATCCAAACCTGTTGATTATTTGAACAATTTGAGCTTATATATAGCATTGTTAGTAGATATTACAATTAATATTTATGGAAATAATTGATTTTCTTCCCAGAATATTATATTTTGTTATAACAAATAAATAAATGCACACAAATGTGCTGTCTGAATCGGCTATAATCTTTGCTTCAGCTAAACTTCAAACAGTCTAAACACTTGAAAAGTACTTATTTAATGCATTAGTTACTCAAAGTTGTAAAATGTGTTGCTAGTTTACTCCTGGTATTTTCCCTTCTCTAGTCATGGACTAGAAAACACAATATATGCAACAACGTCAAAGTTTGAAAATCGCAAATACTTTCTAATTCACATGTTTCAAATTTCTATTATTTATTCGAAATTGGTAATTTGTGTATGTGCATCAGAAATATAATTATGACCCTCATCTCATTGTAATCAAATCAAACTTTATTTATATAGCAGTTTTAATACACAAAGATGTATGAAGCAAAGTGCTCCACAAACAAAACACAGACAATTTACACATAAAAACAATGCTATCTCCCCCTTCCCAGGTAATAATCAGAGTAACACATAGCTTTGGGCTAAAAAAATAACACATATATACATATACATAATAAAAAGAGATACAATACGAATACAATAGATTTCAGTTAAAAGCTAAATGAAAAAGGTGGGTCTTGAGTTTTCTTGAAAGTATGAATACTTTCTGCTGCATTGTACATTAATAACACATTTTGGGTGCTATAATAAGACATTTATAGATCATAAAACACAGTTGTCTATACTTCTATGCATTTATTAATATTGAGATGGATCTGAGTCCAATATCCAGCCATAAATGTTTTCAGGAGCTCTGCCATGAAGGTGGGCACCATGCAGTCTTCTTTACTTCAGCCTGCCCAAATATGAACGTGATCTTCCTACTTGTGTCAAAATAAATGTCAGCTCTTCACCACAGACACAGCATTTAGGGTTTGGAGAGCAGATACTTATCTCAGGAAGTCATGATTTAAGATGGTGAATTTTGAAAGTTGAACATTTTGTTTTCTATTTAACCCTTCTATTTAACCCTTTCAGTTTAATTTTCCTTACACAGACATACATCTCAAAGGAATCATTTTAGACATCATTACAAGCATAATGGCACATGAACAGAGAAACTGCTTTAAAAAAATGAGTGTCTGCTCCTCAATAGATTCAGCCCTACTCTCCTCCTGTATATGATTATGAGCAGCATACTTTAACACCTTTAAATATTTTAAGCAACAAAACAAAATGTGCATAACTTTTGGTAAAAATATGCAAACGAATATAATCAAACTGCAGTCAAAGAGACAGTGAATAAAAGCAATCCCTGTGTTCCCTCCAGTGTGGGAGAGAAACTCCCTCTGGAGGGAACACAGGGATTCTATTTATTTAAAATCCATTAGAACACACCCAAAAAGCAGAATAGGGCCTCTTTAAGAACGACAGCGTGTCAACATTAACACAAGTTGATAAATATTTGCAAAGGGCCTTTACAAATTACCTTGCTCTAAAACACACATGGCTGTGTGTTGTGTGAGCGTTGCACCTCCGTGTGTCTCACTCTCCGGTGAAGGTGGGGTTGCTCACCGTGGTGGTGGCCGTCTGGAACAGAGGGTTGTCAGCCTGGCAACACACAAATCAAAATGCTTAGTTTCTTTCATCTATGTGGTTTTTTAAGTCATTATGTTTTCAGGTATTCTGTGTGTCTCTTAAACACTTCTCAATAATTCATACGCTAATGAAGATAATTTCACACAAATGATACAATCATTTTTAATACAATAACATGTGAAATAAAGGGATATTTTCTTTAACACTAAAGTTTAAGTTTTAAAATCATATGAAACAAGCAAATACAAATTCCACACAGTCCCATTGATGCTTTTAAACAGCGCACACCACCATACAGAAGGAATACAAATTCTCAAACAACATCTGGTAAATAATAATTAGTGTGCTTTCTAATGTTTTCAGTCTGCTGTTGAGTTTCATTGCATGGCATTAACAAGTTTTGAGTCAGCTCTTATATTGATGTGTGTGTGTGTGTGTGTGTGTGTGTGTGTGTGTGTGTGTGTGTGTGTGTGTGTGTGTGTGTGTGTGT